>NC_082686.1:118931124-119232790 GCF_949987515.2 Delphinus delphis | reverse complement strand
TTTAGGTGTTTTTCCAAAAGAATATGAACCACAGGTCAATACACAGCAAGAAATGGGGTTCCTCCTCTTCCGATGTGTTGGGAGTCAGGAGTAAACCGGAAGTGAAAGTAAGCCGAGATAAACCTGACTCACACTGCCTAAAGAATAAAGTCCAAATCCCGCAACCTCATACTCAGGAGGTTCCACCATCTTCCCAAAATGCTTTTCCAGTCTTATCTCCCTGTACTTTCCGTAATGAACTGGAGAACTCAGCACTGGCTGAACCCGCGTTTCCCTGCTGCACCTCTTGTTTGAAGGTTCAGTTGCTCCTTTGTCTGGAACACCTCTCCCCATAACTCCCCCCGCTGCCCACTCTACCTGGTGAGCACCTGCCCATCCTTTACTGCCTACTTCATATGCTTCCTCCTCCACTATTTTCTTTATGTAGACAAAAGGAAGCCCTCTTACCAGCTGGCTCACAGAGATGGGTAAAACATCAGAAGACAGCATAAATGATCACCCCATCAACTCTGCCCTGCCTGCCCTAATTATTCCAATGGAAAGTGAAACTTCCTCCTTCTCAGACCTACCACGGTTGGTTCCTATCTTTCCTATAGCACTTAGCACCAGCTGCCCTGTACTGGAGCCAGGAATTCATATATCTTAACCTTCCTACGAGACTGCACGTTTTCTGAGGGGCAAGGAAGGAACTTCCTGCAATTGTGTACATCCTACCTCTGACCTCAGATCTTGCAAGCTATTCCAAAAATACTTATAAAATGAAGTTTAACATTACATCCAGATTAACAAAATTAAATCCAAATACATACTGCTTGAGTTTATTAGTCATTCACGCTTGGTTTGGGTCAACTCCTAACATCTTCTGGCTGATGTCAGCTGTTCAGCTCTCCATAGGTGGAATGTCATACTGGCTGAACCTCAGTTATTTCAAAAATATGGAATACAAGAAAAGGGCTGGTTTCTTGGGAGAACTGGGGGGTTGGGGTCAGGGTGGAGCGGGTAAGGAACTTCCAGAGGGCAGCAAAGGGCACAAGGCAGCAACCACTTGGTAAATGAAACTAATTTAAAAAGAAAATAACAATTAAAAAACCCTGTAACAACAGTTTTATGAAGTTAGTACCGTTTCAAAAGAAAACCACTTTGTTTCTAGCTCTCCTATCTAACCTACATTACTATACTCTCCTCCAGTGGCTCTCAAAGTGTGATTCCCAGATCATCAGCCTCAGCATCACCTGGGAACTTGTTGAAATGAAACTCTCCAGCCCAGATGAACTTATTTGCAAAACAGAAATAGAGACACAGATGTAGAGAACAAAAGTATGAATACCAAGGGGGGACCAGAGGTGGTGGTGGGATGAATTGGGAGATTGGGATTGACATATATACACCACTATGTATAAAATACATAACTAATGAGAACCTACTGTATAGCACCGGGAACTCTACTCAGTGCTCTGCGGTGACCTAAATGAGAAGGAAATCTAAAAAGGAGGGGATATACGTATATGTATAACTGATTCACTTTGCTGTACAGCAGAAACTAACATAACACGTAAAGCAACTATCCTCCAATAAAAAATTTAAAAAAAAGAATATAGGAAGGGCTTCCCTGGTGGCGCAGTGGTTGAGAGTCGCCTGCCAATGCAAGGGATATGGATTTGTGCCCTGGTCTGGGAAGATCCCACATGCCGTGGAGCAACTAGGCCCGTGAGCCACAACTACTGAGCCTGCGCGTCTGGAGCCTGTGCTCCGCAATGGGAGAGGCCGCGACAGTGAGAGGCCCGCGCACCGCGATGAAGAGTGGCCTTCGCTTGCCACAACTGGAGAAAGCCCTCACACAGAAACTAAGACCCAACACAGCCAAAAATAAATATAAAATTAATTAATTAATTAAAAAAAAAGAAATATAGGAATAGCAGACATAGGAAGCAGCCTATATTACTATATTCTCTCTGCTACTTATTACCCAATCTCTCATTACTCCAGTCCCCATTATAGTTAATAATTCTTTATATTAAACTTTCCCTGCTCAAAAAAAAAAAAACTAAAATATAGACCTAACGCAAAAGAAAAAAAATTCTCCAGCCCCACCCCAGACCTAAAGAATGAGAAACTTGGAGTTGGGACCCACCAACCTGTTTGTTAACAAGCTCTCCAACTCATTCTTAGGCCCGATCACCTGTTAGAACACATTAAAGTACCTGCATTTTCCTGAACAGGTCAGCTCCATCCTGTCTCCGTGCTTTTGCTCATGCTGTCCCTTCTCCAAGGAACGCTTTTTCCTCTAGGTATTCTCTGTAGATTGAACTTGTGCTTTTCTTTCAAGGCTCAGCTCAGAAGTCTTGACATCTTCTTCAACCCACTGAACAGAATGAACTGCTCTCCATTCGGGCTCCCCCGAAGCCTCATTCTGCCCTTCCTCCTGGTACTCACCTGTGTCCCAGGCTGTCTCTGTGTCTGCCTCCCCCAACTGACTGAGTACCTGTGAGTACATGGACCGTGCCTCACTTATAGTGCTGTCGCAGCCCAGCTCCCTTTCGGCAATCCAATCCCTTTGATTTTGCAGAGGAAGAGGGAAAAGTATTCTTCTGCAACAAGCCCCTGATTGACCACGAGAAGGATGCTGAGAGGCATCCAACTCCTCTCTCTCCACAATGGAGATGAATAAATACCCTGTCAAGTGAGATCTGAAGTTTAGGGGGCAGTTGTTGAAGGCACCTTTGGGACCAGAGACATCATTTAAAGAGCTCCATAGTCGAGGCTTAGCCATAAACACATTTAAGATTTTATAAAAGCCAGATGTCAATTTCATAGAGAAATTATTCCCTCTGGTCAGTAAAAGAAGGAAATATGGATTGACTGAAAGAGCACTGTATTTGGGGTAGACTGACGCTCCATGAGGACAGGGACCCTATACCTGTCTTGGCCATCACTATAGTCCCAATGCTGAGCCCTAACAGTCTGTCAAATGTTGAAATGAAAAGACACAGATGTGAATTCCATCTCTGCCATTTCCAAGCCAGGTAACCTCAGGCAGGCAAGTCATTCATTCTCAAAGTCTTGGCCACTTATCAATGAAAGGCAGCGAAGCTGGAAAATTATTATATCAATAAATACCTTACCTTCTCACCTTATAGGTTACTAATTGCTTTCACATTTACTAACTTGTTTAATCATCAAATCTCCAGCTGAAGAGAAGGCCTCTCTTCTCATGGGGTCAGAAACAGAATCACAGACTTTGACTTCTCATCCACGGCCCTGATCATAGGCCAACTGATTTCAGATATCTAAACTTTAATTACCCTACGGGGCTCATTTTGATTGAGCAATAAACATTCAGAGATTCTCAGATTACCTTTTTGCCACGGATGCTGATCTTGGGTTTAACTTGGGCTGTTTGAGGATAGGAAGAGGGATCAGGCCAATTGCTGCTAGTGCTGTTTTCCCAAAATTAATTCACTTGGCATGAGAACTTCTGCTGAAAAACATCATTCGGTTTTTGTGAGCTGTGTTTCATGCCTGGCACCTCATTGACCTAATAACACCTCAACTCTGAAATAACTGGGCCACTCTTGGCAATACCCCTTGGACCAAAAGAGTGTCCCAATGACCCTCTGAGGGGAGAGGAAGGAAAACGGAGACTTGACCAGGACAAAACGCTGAGAGAGCTTTCAAGTGAAAGAATTACGGAGTCTTTGAGAACTTTTGATTTGTTCCTAATGGTTATAAATACTAACTTGCTATTGAGCTGAAGGTTCAATTATGTACTAATTTGATATTATCATTCCACCAAATTATTGATGAACAGCATTAAAACCCTAAGCAGAGACATTTATCAAACCTCAGAATTCTAGTTTGCATTGATTTTTACCTATAAACAGTACACAGTATATATCATCAAGGACAAAAAAAAGAAAAAAAACCCAATATAGCCATAAAAGGTGGCGTTTAAGATGACAAAGTGAAATGAGACAAAAAGTCTACTTGTGCCTTTTGATCATTCACTGTAAACGAGTCAGTTCTGAACCCGTTTTTCTTTCATTTTAACAATTTAATCTAGATTCTGAGCAACAGCTATGGGAACAAAGTGTGAGTGCAGCCAGTACTTTCTGTCTAAGGCATTCAAATTTCCTTGATCAACATCAGTTTTAGGTCAAAGACTGTCATGCATCACTTTGGGTTTTACAATTGTGATCCAGAGAGATAGGTTTACTCTTTTATTCATGGAATGCAGAGGCCCCATGTGGGAATTCATTGTAGGGGGCAATCCTTCTACATACATGATTTACATGGATTTACATGAAATCCTTCTACATACATTTACCATTACCAATGTTTTAAACTCAAATTCAATCCAAATTCTATTTTGACAGTACTGCTAAAATCTCTTGTTTTTTGGTTCTCTAACAAATTGAAGGGGCTTTCATCATTTTTCTTTTAAATGTTATTTCCTGGGACTGGATCTTTGAACAATTTATTGAGTTTCTCAATAATGAAGTAATTCTGGTTTCCTCTAATACTGAGTTTCTCCTGTCAACCATTCCCCAAAACCTTTTGCTTCCACCTTTCTAAGATATCCATTCACCTTACTATCAGAAAAAGAGTTTCTCGTGTTTTCTTTGTGGTTGGCTTGTGTTTTCTGAAGAAGGCATGTCTCTGTGCAGTGAGTTGTAACCCAAATATTCTTGTAGTTTTATAGCTCTGAATTGCTCAAAAAGAAAAATCTAGTTTCTTATAAAGTTTAAAGTCTCCTTCACAACTGGACTTTATGAACAAATAACACATAACTCTCAGAAGAGAAAATACTTTCTGATGAAACAAGTGTTTTTAAATATGAGAAAAACTCTCCTAATCAGTCCTCTCTCGCCCTTTCTGTGCCCACAGTATTACTAAAAAGCAACTCATTTTCACAGAAGCCACGCTACATGTTTCTCACCAGAAAAAGTAAGTAGGCACTTTCAGACATGGTAGTACTGAAAAGAAATAAGACGATCAAAGTTAACACAGCCTCACATCTCATGTGATTTTATATGTCAGCAACAGTTCCAGCAATCAAAACTGTATAACCATTTTATAACCAATAAACCGGCAGGCATCACAAAGGCCTCTTTCTCCCTGATTTTCATCAAAAGGTTGATTTGGATTTTTGGATGTTGAAACACGTAATGGGTAAGGGCCTGAAGCAGGCGGCGGCCTTTCCTTTCGCGTCCAGAGACAGGCCCTGAGAATGCACAGAACCAGCACAGAGGCAGAAGCAGGAAACGGACAGAGGGGCTCAGGCAGCACAGGGAGGAGAGGAACATCCTCAGCTGGATTCTATTCTGAGACTCCCATGAGAGAGTAATGTGGCACACCAAGCAGGGAGTACGGGACATTTTCTCACAGCCAAGTCAGCTGGTCAAGGCTGATGCCTGCCAGCCCTGACCCTAAATCACTTGTCTCTGACCCCGGGGCCTTCCCTGAGGTATCGACACCCACCTCCAACTGCAACGTGTCCACACTGACGTCAGAACTCCCTGAACTGCAGGATCCCAGCGGAAGTGTCCAGGTTTGGATTCAGCCTGGGGGTTCTGACCACAGTTCAAAGATCTGAGATCAGGGTTAGGGTCAGGACCCACAGATCTTCCAGGAGCTCCCAACGATGGATCCTGCCACCCCAGGTGAAAAAATCCTTATGAACTGTTCACCCTAGAGTCCTTAGGCTTATACACAAGGTGAGTGTCTCACCCCCCAACTCCAGAGGCATCTCCTGGATCCCTACCAACTCACCTCCATCACCCCAAAAGAGCTTTACGGTGCACCCAGAGAAAGAGCTGCTGTCTCTGCCTCCAGGAAGGCTTCAAGGGTGAAAAGGAGATAAAGACTGAGTGGAATAATTTTAAAAACAAAACCCAGAAAGATTCATCACGGTTGTTTTGTTTCTCTTATGAAAGTCTGGCTCAAAGAATGTTGGGATTGTCACCAGATAAAATCTGTAGCCATTCTAAGCATCTGTTAGGGTTACCACATTTATCCATTTTGCATTTTGTTAAGCTATTTGATTAAGTTACTTTAGCTCTCAGTGCCTGAAGTCAGGTGGGTCTGGGATCCAAGGTCAGTTCAGCCACTTGTCCATGATGTGACCTCAGAAATGTGATTTTTACCTAAGTCTCAGTTATCCAGGCTGTAAAATGGGAATAACATTTGCACCAACTTCATCGGATGGTCTGTAGAGATTCAACGACATATTGCTTGTAAAGTGTTTAGTACAGTGTCCGATCCGTGGAAAACATTTTAAAATACTAGCTACTAATATTACTATTATTATTTGGAGAAAGTTACATAGTACAGTCATTTTACACAGGGTTATGATACATTACTCTGGAATTTAATACCTGGGTGTTAACTGTATGTGACATTAACTTCAACATACTGCTTGATCTTGCATTTCACTGTCCAATCAACCTGGACTAACGTCAAGATGAAAAAAAAAAGTAATTCCTCTATACTTAGCCAACCCTTCCCTGCCCCCCCAGCAATCATCTCTCAAACTCCGTATCTCCTCCCAAGTGTTCTCTCTTCTTGACTCATAAGAAGAGGCATCACTGCCAGTTGAAGATGGTGATCAACTACAGTGTGATTGTCAACAGAAAGGATGTGTGCCCTCCAACAGCTCCCTCAATGCTGTGTGCAGCTCAGTGAAAAGGTTGTGTTTTGATTTGCAAAACGGCTATTTGCAACATCTGTTCCAAGTAAACAAATATACCAAACTACTTCTTGCTCCAGGATTTGGGGTTTGGAAGCCCTGCCTTCTGTCTTGTTTTTCCAGGTGGAGAGTCTGATCACAATTCTCTCTCTCTCAAGCTTACCTCACGTTCCTGGGTCATAAACACCACGGCCATCACTCACTACCTCCCCGTAGTGTAAAACATCTCTCCCAAATACACTCTCAGTCCACGGACTTGGGGGCCCACCCGTTTGTATCTTCTGCCACTGACAAGCTAAGCCACGATGCCCTTTCCAGACTCCTCCTCGACTCCAGATCCCCAGGTCTGCAGCCTTGCCCCTCATTCAACCTTGAACTGGCCAGTCATCCTTTGTGTGTCATCTCTTCCAATGACACAGACATCCTCCCATTGGCCACCAAGTTCCCCTCTTTAGATTAGGTCTCTGAGGGCTTTTGATCCACAGAACATCTCCAACTCAAATTAATCTTGGGGTCATCAACCTTGAAAAGTTAAGGACTAGTAGCAATGAAACTAGGGCAGAGGCTCTGGCTAAACCACTAACTAGCTTAGCTAAGCACATCTCAGCTCCACCTCTACATCATGAGGGATGGTCTGGATAAAGTGCTACCTTATAGCTCTAAGATCCTAAACTCCCACCCTCCCCATGTCAAAGTACACTTGTTTATTTATTAATGCAATAATTATTGAGTATCTAATACTGCAAAGCTACGTGCCTGGCACTGTGAGGGATTAAAGGTCATCTCCCAAAGAACTTATCATCTAGAATGGCAAATGAGACAACCACATCAACAACTGTAAGAAACAGAAAGAGAGAATGTCACCGTTGGAGGTTATTTATAAAATAAAAAGAACATTACCAACACCCCAAACCTGAAGCTAAAGCAACTTTCAGAGTATCTTTTCTTCTCTGCATCTAGTTTCTGGCAACGCGGCATGCGGGATCTTAGTTCCTCGACCAGGGATTGAACCAGTGCCCCCTGCAGTGGAAGCTCAAAGTCTTAACCACTGGATTGCCAGGGAAGTCCCAGCATCTAGTCTCTTACAAATGCTTTCCCCTTTACAACACTTCTCACATCTGTACCCTCCACTCTGCATTTAGAATCACATGCTTAAGTCCAGGCCTTAGGCAACTCTCCCCTGTTATGATTTGACTCCTGTCCCCAGAACTGCCCTAAATGATCCATCATGACCTCTCACGAAGATATGAGAATCATCCCATCAGGCTGGTTTGACTTGGCCACTGTCTTGCTATAGCTCTAAGGTAGCCTCCCTCATTTCACAGAACATCCACATCAAATCCCTTTACCAAACCGTCCCTACTTCACTTCCTCCCTCCCACAAACAGTACCAAGAACATTACTGGTGCTTAGTTCTGGGTGGGTTGTCTAAGTCATAGGCTTGAAGCTCCAAGAGCTTACACACAGTGGTCAGGAAGTTGGGTTATGTACTAAAATTCAACAATCCTGGATACTGAAGACGAGGGATACTAGCACAGGCAACAGTAATAAACGTTAGAGGGTTCAGAAGGGGGAGAGCTACTTTCTGGCTGCAGTAATCAAGGAAGCCTTCTAGGAAGAGGCACACGTGAGCTACACCTTGCAGCATACGCAGGACTTCAACATGGAGGGAGGCAAACAAGCATTCTGAGGCAAGGAAGGAGGGCGTCTTCAAGACCAGCCAATTGTTAGGTGGGGCTTGAATGAGAGGGTACTCTTTGAAAGGAGTTTACAAGGTACTAGCAAGCTTAGTAGCAGGAATAGCTAATCTTCTGCTAAGCCAGATTACAAAGTATAAGGAGGTAGAAGAGAAAAAGAAAGTGTAATAATCTAACCAAACTCTGAGGAGAGTATTGGCCGGGGATGGTAAAAAGAGCCCTGCAAATCAGAAAACCTGGGGCCTGGGCCCAGCTTTGCCAAGGAGGGGCTCCAGCAGCCACAGCAAGTCATTTAACCTCCTTGGTTTCAGTTTTCTCATTTGTAAACTGAAGCAGCTGAACTGGCTGACCTCGAAGGTCTCCACAGGCCAAAACTAAACCAACTGTATATTATTTCTGCCATTAAAACATTCATCATGGGCGGGGGCAGGAGGGGGGGTGAAGGAAAAGGCAGATATCTGTATTCCCTTTCCATATAGGTTTCTCCTCCTGAACTAGAAATTTTTTTTTCCTAAACTTATTAATTCTATGTACACGCCTCCCACATCATAAAGTTAACAAAGAATGTTCAGTGTGGGGTCCCCAAATTTTGTTTATGCCTTACAGGTTATCCAAGAAATTTGTGCAGCATAACCTTAACCTCGTACACGCGTTTCCAATACCACAGCCGCAGGGTAAAATATCTCTGTGAACTATTAAATATGACAGGCTAAATAAAGGGGAGAAAAGTGAGAATTCTGTTACTCATCTAAAAGACCGCTTCCCGACATGGATGGATCTAGAGATTGTCATTTTGAGTGAAGTCAGACAGAGAAAGACAAATATATGATATCACTTAAATGCGGAATCTAAAAAAATTGGTACAAATGAACTTATTTACAAAACAGAAATAGAGTCACAGATGTAGAAAACAAACTTATGGTTCCTAAGTGGTAAGGGGGGAAGAGATAAATTGGGAGATTGGGACTGACATATACACACTACTGTATATAAAATAGATAACTAATAAGAACCTACTGTATAGCACCGGGAACTCTACTCAGTACTCTTTAATGACCTATGTGGTAAAAGAATCTAAAAAAGAATGGATATATGTACATGTGGAGCTGATTCACTTTGCTGTCCAGCAGAAACTAGCACAACACTGTAAATCAACTATACTCCAATAAAAATTAATTTTAAAAAATAAAATAAAAGACCGCTTCCTTTTAAGACCAAACGATACCTGAAATAACAGTAATGTAGAAAAGTAAGGGGGGGGATCTTCAACTTTACGAAGTCTCTACTTAAAAATGCAGCTGAAATGCAGAAAGTTTTGGGCACTGAAACGCGCTGAAAGTTAGCTTTTTTTTTTTTTTTTAAATGCCGCATCCAGGGGCCCCCTGCTCCAGGCAAGGCACCAAAACCAGAAACCACGGATGCTGATTTCACTCTAGTCCTACTGATCCTATGCACCAAAAGACCAAAAGCAAATAAACCAGTCACAGAAGTCCAGCGAAACAGGCTGGATCAGAAAGCCTCACCAGCGGCCACTCAAAGTTTAAAAGAGAGGAAAATAGAAAAGTTAACGCAATGCCTAACTTCATGCAGAGAATCATAATGCAGTTCTCAGGCTTACTGGGTAAATAGCATAAATACACGAGTTAACACCTGCCCGCACTACACGCTGCCCAGACTGAGCAGGAGCGCGCCCTGAGGTCGGCGGGCGCCGCACTGCACAGCGGGCTCCGGGAGCCACCTCTCCAGCGAGGGAAACCCGGAGAGACTCTCCTGGAGCCGCCGCGGAGCGCCTGCGAGGAAGTAAAGCTTTCTTTTCTGCCTGTCGGTTCAGGCTTCCTCTCAGACCCCACCGCCGCGCCGCGTTACCTGCCCTCCAGTCCGCAGCTTCCGCTCCCGACCCAGGCACCCGCAGGTCAGTTCTGCGGCTACCTGGCCGCGCCCGCCCAGCTGCTGCGCTCGCGTCACTACGCATGCCCGGCCGGCACCCGGGTCAGCAAACTTGAAATCCACTTGCCGGGTTTTGGCTGCGGCTCCCAGCGGAAAGGACCCGAGGCCAAGAGCTGAAGTGGAGCTGCAGGTGCTGGGAGAGGAGAGGCGGGGAGTGGTGGAGGGGCGCTGCGGCAACCTTATCCTTACTGCCCAAAGCTACCCAGGACGCACCTTCCTCCAAGCCTAAAGATGACCATCTGCACAATTGGAATGACCTTAGCACAGTACTTCTCAAACTTGAGTGTGGATCTGAAGCACATGGAGGGCTTGTTGAAACACAGTTCCCACACTCAAGAGCTCAGATTCAAGTAGATCTAGGATGAGGCCCGACCATTTGCATGCCTAACATTTTCACAGGGGAAACAGGTACTACTAACTCGGATACCACACGTTGCGAACCTCCGGTCAAAAGAAAAGATATACATATTTGGTATTAAAAGAGGAAAGTTTTCTCTCCCCTTCTCCCTCTTTTTGGGATTTCACATAACACTTCCTCTTCATTTAACAGCCACACCTGCTTAAAAAAGAAATAACTACAGCTCACACGCAAAGGTGGGATATTTCCTCTAGCATGTGAATCAAGTAAGTGGAATGCAACGAGTTCTCACGTATTTTGCCTGTAGCATAGCCTATGGTTGTGGTGTCTCCAGCTGTGTCCAGGCAACAGGAGGGGGCCCTAATTTGTTGCCCCTTTAACTCAAAGTCCTGTGTGACCGTTTAGCGCCTAGCACAATACTGGGTACAAAATAGGTACCCAAGAAATCCTGAGATGATATTAGTATGGCTTGAGAGATGAAAAAGAAGGATGTTGGAATTAGTTTAGGAACCCAACAGAATCGATAATCAATTAAATATGGAAGTACGTGGGCTAAGGCTGAGGACAATACGGATATCTCCCTGCCTTACACCTAGAGAAATCAGTGGCTTAAGTATCCTTATCTGAGCCCAGATGTAAAGGAGTTGTGAGTTATCACAATACATTTCTTAAAACGTTAAACACACATCTGCCATATAACCCATCCATTCCATTCATAGTTATTACCCAAGAGAAGTACATGTTCACACAAAGATTTGAATATGAATGTCCACAGTGGCTTTTTTTTTTTTTCACAATAGCCCCAACCAGAAGGAACCCAAATGCCCACCAACAGGTGAATGGATAAACAAATTGTGCGATATCCATCTATGCAATGGAATACGACTCAGCAAAAAAAAAAAAGGAAAGAATTACTCATATAGGCTTCAACATGGATAAATCTCAAAATTATTATGCTGGGTGAAAGGGGCCAGAGACAAATATATGATTCCATCTATATAAAGTTCAAACTAACCTAAAGTGACAAAAAGCAAACCAGTAATTGCTTGGAGCCAGGGGTAAAGGGAGGAATGGGCTGTCAAGGGGCAGTAAAAATCTTTTGGGGATGATGGAAAAGAAATCTTGTCTTGATTATAGTGGAGATTTCACAGGAGTCTCCAACTGTCAAAACTAAATTGTACACTTTAAATTTATTAAATGTATTTTATATAAATTATTTCCCCATAAAGGTAAAGAAAAAAATGGTGGGGTTTTTTTGGCTGCGTTGGGGCTTCGCTGCTGCCTGTGGGCTTTCTCTAGTTGAGGCGGGCGGGGGCTACTCTTTGTTGTGGTGCACGGGCTTCTCAGTGCACGGGCTTCTCAGTGCGGTGGCTACTCTTGTTGCGGAGCACGGGCTCTAGGCGTGTGGGCTTCAGTTGTTGTGGCGCGTGGGCTTAGTTGCTCTAGCAGTATGTGGGATCTTCCTGGACCAGGGATCGAACCCACGTCCCCTACATTGGCAGGCGGATTCTTAACCACTGTGCCACCAGGGAAGCCCACAAGATACTTGTTAAAAGAAAAAAATATCCCAGGAAAACAAGAAAAACTGCCATGAACAAACCAGAAATGTTGAGAAAAGACAAAATACAGAGAGGATCATATCTCAGAGAACGAAGATGGAAGGAACGTTCAGCTCAAATCATACAGAGGAGGAGGCTAAGGCAAAGGATGGAGCAGTTGGGGGAAGGGCGTGCAAACTCAGCTAACAGATCAAGAAATGGAAGGAGGGCACTGAGGCACTGGTCAGAGAGAGTAACTGGGGAAAGAGATTTAGAGCAGCTAGGCTAGTCAACACCTTTTTCCTCCGCAGCCGGGTCTAAACTGTGGTCCTGATAGCTACAGACTTCCAGGAAGAACACGAGTCTCCCATACCCGGAGGGTGAGCTGCCAATACATCCTGGCCTCTCGAGTACTGTTCCTTACCCCAAATTGGCAAAGGATGGCTACAGTGAATAAAAAGGTAAAATGAATAGAGATTCTAAAATACAAAATTGTTAAATCAACACTACTTCAATAAAAATAAATAAATAAAATAAAATACAAAATTGAACAGATAACTAAACATTATATCATACATTTGAGGAAAAAACAACTATGAGAGAAGCACCATCTCTACAACTAACAGTAGAGAAAACAGAGGTAGGCAACTATCAGAAGATGACATTTGCAAAGTATAATTAATACCTTCAAATAATCATGAGAAGATGTCGCAAGTACAGAAATTTTGACCAGATAGTTGGGAATTTAAAACTTTGGTGACTGAGATAAAGAACTGAATGGATGATCCAGGTTTCAGAAAAGACGCAGATGATGAGCAGGTAGGGACTGGAAGATCAAGCTGAGGAATTATTTCAGGATGAAGTCAGCCTAACAGGCAATGGGGTGGAAACGGCTTCAGGGCATAGAAAGATGATCTGGGGCAGTTTACTACATTCTTTATCCTCCCTCCACACCCTGCCCATCCTTAGTTGAAAAAAATAAACTCATGTACAACATTAACTGAAACAGATGGGAAATAGGAAAACAGCTGTGGAGTGTGGCAAAGACTGATTGTCCTCAAGTATTTTTTCATCTGTGCTGTACTTATGAAAACAATGATACATCAAAATAATGGGAGGGCTTTCCTGGTGGCGCAGTGGTTGAGAGTCCGCCTGCCGATGCAGGGGACACGGGTTTGTGCCCCGGTCTGGGAAGATCCCACATGCCACGGAGCGGCTGGGCCTGTGAGCCATGGCCGCTGAGCCTGCGTGTCCGGAGCCTGTGCTCTGCAATGGGAGAGGCCACAGCAGTGAGAGGCCCGCGTACCACAAAAAAATAATAATAATAATAATGGGAAAGTGATGGACTAGTCGATAACACATTAACAGACACTGTGGATTGCCCTAACTCGCTTCTTTAATCCCTTCCTGGAAAGCCAAAAACTACATTTCCCAGATTTACTTGTAGGTATGGTTCCAGATATGATTTAGGTTTCATCAGGTCATGTAAGACTTTGGTTGAAAATTGAATCGCATGAGGAGAGGGGGAAAGCATGATCCTCTTCTGGCAGCTTCCTGATCCTGTCAGAGTTAGCAACTGCCTTTACGGTAATTTGGGGAGTTCTTGGATTCTCACGATGAAGTCTGTTTCTCCCAATGATTCCATGTATTATCTGCATCTTGTAATAAACCTCTTTATTCTTAAACTAGCAAAAGGGACTTCGATACTGACAAATGCATGTTCCATCTGGGAAACACGTTGTCTTATTTGAAAATGATCAGTAAATAAATGAGAAAATGAATACTAGGAAACTCAAATACAAAAATCTTAGTAAAAAGTACAAAAGAACACTTTTAATCTTGGGGTTAACCTTCTTAGGCAAGACTCAAAACCCAGAAGCCGTAAGGGAAGATATGGACAGATTTGATACAATAAAAATTAAAATTTCTGTATGACAAGAAGCAACTGACAAAGAGAAAATATTTTCAGAGTATCTATCAGAAAAGGGTTAATATCCATAATATATTAAAATGCTCCTATAAATCAATAAAAAGATACAACCAAAATAAAACTCATAAAGTCCTGAGTAGGTAATTAACAGAAAACAAAATCCAAATGATTAATAGACATATGAGTAGATGCTTGAGCCTTTTGGTAAGTAGACAAATGCATATATATATATACACCTTACTCCAAATCAATCAAATCAGAATCTCTGGGAATGCCCAGATACCTTTTATTTTTTACATTATTTTATAATTTTTTCTTCCAGTTTTATTGAGATATAGTTGACATACAGCACTGTATAGGTTTAGGGTGTACAGAATAATGATTTGACTAACATACCTCATGAAATGTTTATTATAATAAGTTTAGTGAACATCCGTCATCTCACAGATACAAAATTAAAGGAATAAAAACAAAATTTGTTTTCTTGTGATGAGAACTCAGGATTTATTCTCTTAACAACTTTCATATATAACATATAGCAGTTAATTATATTTATCATGTTTTACATTACATCCCTAGTACTTACTTATAACTGGACATTTGTAACTTTTGACCACCTTCATCCAATCCCTCCTCCCCCAACCCTTCTCCTCTGGTAACCACAAATCTGATCTCTTTTTCTATGTTTGTTTATTTTTGAAGTATAACTGACCTAAAACACTATATTAGTTCCTGTTACACAACATAGTGAGTTGGTATTTCTATATATTTCAAAATGATCACCACAATAAATCTAGTTACGATACGTCACCATACAAGGATGTTACATAGTCATAGACTATATATCCCACACTACACATAGCCATATGTATGTGATTATTTTAAGTTGCTGATCCCTTAAGTTCAAAGGTATTTTAACAAGCCTGCATTTTTTTCTCCCCACCCCACACTTACTGTTTTCGACATCGTATTTTACATTTTGTTTGTGTGTGTGTATCCCTTCACTACTTACCATGGATATAGATGATTTTACTGCGTTTGTCTTTTAACCTTCCTACTAGCTTTATACATGGTAGATTTACTACTTTTATTGTATATTTGCCTTTGAGCTTTTTCCTTTCATAATTTTCACGTTTCTAGTTGTGGTCTTTTTTGCTCAGCAGAGTCCCTTTAACATTTTTTGTAAAGCTGGTTTGGTGGTTCTGAACTCTTTTAGCTTTGGCTTGTCTGTAAAACTTTTGATCTCTCCATCAAATCTGAATGAAAGCCTTGCCAGCTTGAGTTTTTTTTTTTTTTTAATAAATTTATTTATTTATTTTTGGCTGCATTGGGTCTTCATTGCTGCGTGCAGGCTTTCTCTATTTGTGGTGAGCGGGGGCTACTCTTCGTTGTAGTGCGCAGGCTTCTCATTGCAGTGGTTTCTCTTGCTGTGGACCACGGGCGCTAGGTGTGTGGGCTTCAGTAGTTGTGTCTCACGGGCTCTAGAGCGCAGTCTCAGTAGTTGTGGCGCACGGGCTTAGTTGCTCTGTGGCATGTGGGATCTTCCAGGACCAGGGCTCGAACCCGTGTCCCCTGCATTGGCAGGCAGATTCTTAACCACTGCGCCACCAGGGAAGTCCCGGCTTGAGTATTCTTGATTGTAGGTTTTTCCCTTTTATCGCTTTAAATATATCACGCTACTCCGTTCTGGCCTGCAGAGTTTCTACTGAAAAGTCAGTTAATAGGCTGATGGGAGTTCCCTTGTACATAACTTGTGGCTTTTCCCTTGCTGCTTTTAATATTCTCTCTGTATCTTTAATTTTTGTCATTTTAATTACAATGTGTCTTGGTGTGGTCCCACTTGGGTTGATCCTGTTTGGGTCTCTCTGTGCTTCTTGGACCTGGTTGTCTGTTTCCTAACTTCTGTTAGGGACGTTTTCAGCTATTATGTCTTCAAGTATGTTTTCTGTCCCTTTCTCTCTCCTTCTTCTGGGTCCTCTGTAATGTGAATGTTAGTGTGCTTGATGCTGTCTCAGAGGTCTCTTAAACTGTTCTCATTTCTTTTTTTTTTTCTTTTTTCTGTTCAGCTTCAGTGATTTCTACTACTCTGTCTTCCAGCTTGCTAATCTGTTCCTCTGTATTATCTAATCTACTGTTGCTTCCTTCTAGTATACTTTTCATTTCAGTTATTGTATTCTTCATCTCTCTATGTTCTTTATATTTTTTAACTCTGTTAAAAATTTCTCATGGGGGCTTCCCTGGTGGCGCAGTGGTTGAGAATCTGCCTGCCAATGCCGCGGACATGGGTTCGAGCCCTGGTCTGGGAAGATCCCACATGCCGCAGAGCAACTGGGCCCGTGAGCCACAACTACTGAGCCTTCGCGTCTGGAGCCAGTGCTCCGCAACAAGAGAGGCCGCGATAGTGAGAGGCCCGCACACCGCGATGAAGAGTGGCCCCCGCTTGCCACAACTAGAGAAAGCCCTCGCACAGAATCAAAGACCCAACACAGCCAAAAATAAATATACATTAAAAAAAAAAAACTGTTTTAAAAAAAAAAAAGAGCCCACAGTGGCCTCTGAAAAAAAAAACAAAAAAAACAACTTCTCATGTCTCACTCTGTTCATCCAGTCTTCTCCCTAGTTTTTTGAACATCTTTATGATCATTACCTTGAACTGTCTATCAGGTAGATTGCCTATCTCCACTTAGTTCTTCTTCTGGGATTTTATCTTCTTCCTTCATTTAGAACATATTCCTCTATTGCCTCTGTTTGCCAAATTGGCTGCTTTTATTTCTATGTATCTGGGAGGTTGGTTATGTTTCCTGACCTTGGAGAAGTGGCCTTTTGTACGAGATGTCCTATGTATCCCAAAACACACTGCCCTCTGGCCACCAGACCTATATATTCTAGGAGTGCTCCCCATTTGGGCTGCATGGGCCCTTCTGTTGTGGTGGGCTGACTACTGTGGGCGGTCTGTTAGGCATGGCTGGTCCCTGGTCTGGTTGGTTGCCAGGTCCTGCCTTGCGCAGAGGCTGCTGGCTCTGGGGCCCTGGTGGGTCTGGGGGCTAGTGCTGACCCACTGGTGGGGAGGGTCAGGTTCTGGAGTATGAGATTACAGGGTTGTAGGTCCTGGATCTAGTATTGGCCTGCTGGTGGGTGAGGCCAGTTCCTGATATAGGGTGTCCCAAAGCTGGTGTTGGCCCATGGGTGAGTGTGGCTGGATCCCAGGGCAGCTGGCTGAGGGGTACAATGTGTCTCAAAGCTGGTATCGGCTTGCTGGTGGGCAGGGTCAGTGTCCGGGTGGGGGGTGTCCTAGGGCTGGTGTTAGTTTGCTCATGGGCTGGACTGGGACCCAGAGGGTCCTGGGGCTGGTGCTGGCCTGCAGGATGGTGGGTAGGGTGCAGGGCTGTAGTGGTCCTAGGACTGGTGTCCACCCACTGTTGAGTAAGGGTGGGTCCTAGGGCTAGTACCAGCCCACTGGTGGGCAAAGTTGCATCCTGGGGTCTCTGGTTGCAGGGCTTGGGGGTCCTGGAGCTGGTGTTTTGGCCCACAGTGGGTGGGGCTGGAGCCCAAGGGGTCCTAGGGCTGGTGCCTACCCACTGGTGGGCTAGGCTGGTCCTTGGGCTAGTGCCAGCCCCTCGGTGGATGGAGCCAGATCCCAGGGTCTCTGGCTCTAGGGCTGTGGGGTCCCAGGGCTAGTGCTGGTGCACTCTCCTGGGCCCTCTGCTGTGTGGGGCTGGGTTAGGGTGTCTGTGGGCTCAAGGGGTCTTAAGGCAGCAAGCCTGCTGGTAGTGAGGCTGTGTCTCCATCCAGTTAGTTGCTCGGCCTGAGGTTTTCCAGTACTGGTGCCAAAAGGCTGGTGGGCAGGGCTGGGCGCTAGTGCTAATGAGCTAGAGTCAGGACTTCAAAATGGCATTCGTCAGCTCCAGTGTCCATGGGGTAGATGGTGCTCCCCCAAATGGCTCCTACCAGTGCCTTTGTCCCCAGGATGAGCTCCAGCTGCTCCTGCCTCTCTGAGAGGCTCTCTAAGATCAGCAGGTGGGTCTGACCCAGGCTTGTTTCAAATTATTCCTTCTGCCCTGGGTCCTGGAGTGTGAGATTTTATGTGCGCCCTTTAAGAGTAGAGCCTCTATTTCCCCCAGCCCTCTAGCTCTCCCGCACTTGCCTTCAAAGCCAAACTTTCTGAGGTCCCTCTTCCTGGTGCAGGACCCCAAGGCTGGGGATCCCAATGTGGAGCTCAAACCCCTCGCTCCTTGGGGAGAGCCTCTGCAGTTGTGATTATCCTCCAGTTTGTGGGCTGTCCACCTAGGTCTTGACTATACAGTCTTTCTGCCCCTCTTACCCATCTCATGGTGGTTCCTTCTTTATATCTTTAGTTGTAGAAGATCTTTTCTGCTAGTCTGCCAGTCTTTCTCATCAATAGTTGCTCTGTAAATAACTATGATTTGGGGGACTTCCCTGGTGGCACAGTGATTAAGAATCTGCCTGCCAGTACAGGGGACACGGGTTTGAGCCCCGGTCTGTGAAGATCCCACATGCTGTGGAGCAACTAAGCCTGTGTGCCACAACTACTGAGCCTGTGCTCCAGAGCCAACAAACCACAACTACTGAGCCCGTGAGCCACAACTACTGAAGCCCACGCGTCTAGAGCCCATGCTCCGCAACGAGAGGCCACCGCAATGAGAAGCCCGTGCACCGCAACGAAGAGTAGCCCCCACTCGCCGCAATGAAGAGTAGCCCCCACTCGCCACAACTAGAGAAAACCCGCGCACAGCAACGAAGACCCAACGCAACCAAAAATAAATATAAAAAAATAAATTATAATTTTGATGTGTCTGTGAGAGGAGATGAGCTCAAGGTCTTCCTACTCCTCCATCTTGGACCCTAATGAGGCTCCATCATCACCCAGATACTTTTAAAAAGCTTCCCACTCGTTGGGCCTTCCTGGTGGCGCAGTGGTTGAGAGTCCGCCTACCGATGCAGGGGACACGGGTTCGTGCCCTGGTCCGGGAAGATCCCACACGCCGCGGAGCCGCTGGGCCCGTGAGCCATGGCCGCTGAGCCTGCGCGTCCCGAGCCTGTGCTCCGCAACGGAAGAGGCCACAACAGTGAGAGACCCGCATACCGCAAAAAAAAAAAAGCTTCCCACTCACATAATTTCAATGCATAGTCAAGGTTAAGAAATGCTACTCTATAACAGTGCTAACTCAAAGTGTGGTCCACGGACAAGCAGCATCAGCACTACCTAAGAGCTTGTTAAAACGCAAGTTATTGCATTCTCTTTCAGACCCATTGAATCCGAATGGGCTGGGGCTCAGAAATCTGTTTCAGTAAAGCCCTCCAGGTGATTCTGCTGCATGCTCAAGTTCGAGAACTCAGAAACCTCTCCTCAAGCTTTATTTCATTACAGAGCTACTGGGAGGATAGCAGCAGATGAAACAGATGAAAGGATTTTGAGAAAAGTAAAAAAATGGTTGCAAATGCAAATAATCATTACCATTTAAACACATTTGATATAAGATTAGGGTCATGCTTGAGACCTTAGCAATGTCAGTGCCAATAATTCATTACTGAGATAGAAATCTCCTGGAAACATGCAAAGGTACTCCATGTCATTTCTGAATTGTATCCAAATACAATGGAGTTCTTCTCCAAAATACAGCCTTAGCAGATGTGAAGCTGCCACATGGATAGGAAGACAAATAGCTTTACATTTAAGTTTCTTCAATATTTTAAGTTCCTCTATGACAACTAGGTGTTTTTTGATAATGGGCTTTTTCAATGTTTCTACTAAATGGGTTTAATAGAATTAAATTAATTCATTAATGCAGTTTGGCTGTACAGGATCATTTGTTCTGCTTTATTAAGTTTCAGAATGTTGACTTGTGGTTATGTTGGTCTGTTATTTGAGTCTTTAGCCAATGAAGACCGTTAGACATGTGCCCCTTTTTACCCACTAATCTGACAATATTCAATACACAGTCAAGCTACTGAAGCAGGGGAATTGCATAATCACACCTGGGTTTTGAAAAGGTGCTCTGTCTGCCATGTAGAACAATTCCAAACAACGCTGGCATCATCTAGGAGCAAAGTTTTAGAAACTATTAAAAATGGAAATTATTAAATAATAAAAAATAAATAACTTTCAAAATTATTAAAAATGAGGGACTTCCCTGGTGGTCTAGTGATAAAGAATCCGCCTTCCAATGCAGGGGATGCAGGTTCAATCCCTGGTGGGGGAACTAAGATCCCACATGCCGCAGGGCAACTAAGCCTGCGCGCCACAACTACAGAGCTCATGCGCCTCAATGAGAAAGCCCGTGTGCCACGAACTACAGAGCCCACGCTCCCACAGCCACAGCTAGAGAGAGAAAAACCCGCATGCCACAACTACAGAGAAGTCCGCGCCACAACGAAAGATCCCACATGGCTCAACGAAGATCCCAGGTACCGCAACTAAGATCTGATGCAGCCAAATAAATAAATAAATAAAAATTATTAAAAATCAAAGTTATTAAACATTATTTAAAATGAAAATTTGTGTGTGTGTGCGTACCGAGGAGGTGTATATTGAAGTCCATTCAGTTGTAGAAAGGAACATGGAAAATTGTTTATATTTTTAAATCTCATTTCTTTAAGATTTCTATTTTAGTGTACACAGTAAAATCCTGACAAAATGGAGTTTAAAAAAAAAAAAAATCCAGGGACTTCCCTGGTGGCGCAGTGGTTAAGAATCTGCCTGCCAATGCAGGGAACACGGGTACCAGCCCTGGTCTGGGAAGATCCCACATGCCGCGGAGCAAGTAAGCCCGTGCGCCACAACTACTGAAGCCCTTGCGCCTAAAGCCTGTGCTCCGTAACAAGAGAAGCCACCGCAATGAGAAGCCCGCGCACCGCAACGAAGAGTAGTCCTCGCTCGCCACAACTGGAGGAAGCCCCGCGCACAGCAACGAAGACGCAACGCAGCCAAAAAAAAAAAAAAAAAAAAAAAAAAAATCCAATGCATTACAATGCAACTTGCAGAGCTAGGCAGCCAGGGGTTTGGGCATCTGACTGAGAACGAAGTCCATCTTCGTCTCATTTGGGTTGTGGTGCCACCTGGTGGTCATCTTCCACTCTAGTTTAATCATCCTTGGGGACAATTCTATACACACAGGCCGGCTGAAACTTCCAGGACATTGGTTGGTGCCCTGTTGTCAACTTGATCTGAGATGCTGGGCTTAGGAAACCAAGGTCCCAAGGACATAGGAACCCACCCACCTCAGTCTCTCAGCTTCCTGCTTCACTCTCCCGACACACTCAACTTCCCAAATGATAAAACCGGGAGGGGGTGAGAGGAAGACAGGAAGCGATCAACAGCTGCATTATGTCCATGCATATTAGAATATATTATTAAACATATGTGGTTAGTAAATATGCACATATTAGGGTGCATATTTTAAAAATTTCAATAATACTGTTGAAGAGAAAAAAAATTGTAATACTTCAGTGTAGAGAATACATTGGAGGGGAAACAAGCCCAAAGGAAGAAAGGCAAGCTAGAATGTCATGTAAGTAATCTGGGCACAAGACAGCGATGGTCTGAAACTAGAATGGTGATAATGGGATTTGGAGGGAAGTGGATGGGTTTGATATTTAGTAGGTAGAATTTAGTCCTTATCTTTAAGAGATACAAAATAAAGTGTTTACAGATAAATTGATGAGTTGTCTGAGATTTTCCTTAAAATAATCCAATTAGAGACAGGGGAACTGGGAGGGGTAGTTATAGATGAAACAAAGACTGGTCATAGGCTGATAGTTGTTGAAGTTGGATGATGGGCATAAGGAGGGGGTCCTTATTCTACTCTCTCTACTTTTGTATATATTTGAAACTTTCCATAATAAAAATTTAAACAAAAATAAAATGGCTGGGGGGACTTCCCTGGCGGTCCAGTGGTTAAGACTCTGCGCTTACAATGCAGGCGGTGCGAGTTCGATCCCTGATCGGGGAACTAAGACCCCACGTGCCACATGGCAGAAAATAAAATAAAATAAAATAAAATACCTGGGAAAAATTCAAGGGAAAATAATTCAGTAGAAAGGAAGACTTAATGAAATATAAAGCTCAGAGAGAGATCTGAACAGAAGGAAGAATTTGGGAGAGATCAGCACGTCATCCAAATATAATAAATTGTAAATTTGTCATGGTTAATCCAATCCTATTAAAAGAAAGCTTTCACAGATACGTTGAAACCTTCTCATTTCATTCCCTTCTCTCCCTCTGCAGAGGTACAACTCTCCTGGAGTTGATGTATATCCTTCCCAACCATGTTTTTATACTTTTATCATATATGTATGTATACAAAATTCACTCACTAAAAGTCTTATTTTGTGGTTTTAAAATGGTATGTGATTTAATATTGTTATGTATCCCTTTGCCATTTGCTTTCTTTTTCACTCAACATCGTTTTTAGAATTCATACTTCATTTTAACTAAGAAATGGTATTCCACTGTAGGGCACTACCACCTCTTTTTTAACCTTTTTTTTTTTTTTGCAGTACGCGGGCCTCTCACTGTTGTGGCCTCTCCCGTTGCGGAGCACAGCCTCCGGACGCACAGGCTCAGCGGCCATGGCTCACGGGCCCAGCCGCTCCGCGGCATGTGGGATCTTCCCGGACCAGGGCACGAACCTGTGTCCCCTGAATCGGCAGGCGGACTCTCAACCACTGCGCCACCAGGGAAGCCCCTCTTATTTAATCTTTACTGTAATCTTACAAGATAGATATTACTAATCTCATTTTATAGATGAAAAACTGAAGTACAGAGAGGTTAAGTAACTTTACTGAGTAACTTTAGTAACTATAGTTGCTAGCAGGTGAAATGAGAACTTGCACAGGGCTTCAACTTCTAATCCCATGTTCTTCCCACTATAGCATTCCACAATTTTACAAATATTTACTACACACCAACTATGTACCAGGCACTGTTTTAGGTCCCGAGTATCTAAGCAGTGAATAAAACAGACAAAATCCTGCTCTCAGGATTTTAGCTTATATTCTAATTGGAGGAGACAGTCAATAAAATAGTATATAATTTGGTTCTACGTGTTGTGAAGAAAATAAAGCAGGATGGAGGGGAAAAGAGTGTGAGTGTAAGTGTGCTAGTCTATGTGCTCTCTGGTGACATTTCAGCAAACATCTGAAGAGAGGTGATGAAAGAGGGGTGTTTAAGGTCAAGGCAAAGGGCACAGCAAATGCAAAATCCCTGAGGCGGAAGCGTATTTGGCTGTCTGTCACTCCATCACTTTGATTTTTTTTAGCATACTGTATAACGATTATTCTCATGTGTAAGGAACCAATGTAAGCACACTGCATGGCCTTGCCTGATTAAATACATAATTTTGACATGTTAACAGCTTCTTATGATGACCATTTTTCGTATAAACAAACTGGGTTGAGGTAGGAAATGTCTACAGCCAAAAGCCACTGATTTTACTTTAAAAATTAAATCATAGGTAATAGATGCCCGTAATGGTGACATAAAAATACATAGTACTGCTGCTGACTAAATGAGACACAAATAAATATAATTCAACCCTCTTTTTAAATATTAAACGTTGGGAGAATTCTCAAGGAAACCTAAGGGAGACTTCAAGTTGGGAAAAACAAAGAAACAAAAAAAAACCCTGCTGAAACAAAAAGGACAAGGAGGAGCCCATCTTTTGCCCCGTATCTCTCAGAAAGGATGCCAAGAGAGTGGTAGAAAATGAGGGACCTGGAGGTGTGACTCCGCGGAGAGACCTGCGGTCTAATCCTGGGCCTTTAGTTGCTGAATTGTCTCAGTCTTCACATTTGTGATGCGAGGCGTTCTGCGCTGGTGCCCACCACTCCCCTTTCCTCCCCAGATCCAGGGGTCTGTCTTATCTGAGCCGCTCAGGCTGGGAGTGAGTGACAAGAGCAGGACCGCAAAAAACCAAAACTCTCGCGAATCTCGCCTGCCGAGCTTTCCCGGCTCAGAACGCCCCCAACGCTGGAAATTTGACCGGAGCGCACCCCGCCCTTGCCCCGCCCCTTGCCCCGCCCCCTCAAGTCCTACGCGGAAAAGAACTCTGGCCTGGAGAGCGGATCGGCCGCGGCTTCCGGGAGGAGTTTTGGGCCCTGCGAGCCCCCGTCGGGCGCCGCGCTTTTTCACCAGAGAGAGCTGAGGAGACGCCAGGAGCCCGCCTCGGCGTGGTTGAAGAGTGCCTCGCGTCCTCACCATGGGCGAGCATGGCCTGGAGCTGGCGTCTATGATCCCGGCCCTGCGGGAGCTGGGCAGGTAGGGCCGGGCCGGCGTCTCACGTGCTCTCCCTTCCCAGCCACGCACGTCCCGGCTCCGATCCCCTAACCCAGGCCGCGGCCCTTGTGGAGATGCTCCTCCGCTGACTTGAGCGCTTCTCCCTCAGAGAGGCCGTTGAAAGGACGCGGGGCGTCGCCGCAAACCTGCGGGTTGCGGATCCGAGGGGAGGGGTAGTCGGCTGGCCCCACTTTACCTCAGCGGCGCCGGGGAGCTCGTCCCTCTCCCTCCCCCCCTCAAACCCCAGGGGGATTGCCTCCGCAGCGGGAGGGAAAGGTCCCTTCCGAACACTTTCTGGTCACTTTCCTACATTCATTTGCTTCTTGAAAGCCTCTTTCCTTACATGGAGTACTTGACGCATGGACTTTCCTTAGTTTCTGTGCTTTATGATCGCTGGTGGAGGGATTGATTTTTACCTTTACGTTTTGACCCAAAACTACCCTCGGAAGAAAAATCACTAGTTCTGATTTCTGTCAAGGAAGGCCAGTTGCTAGGAAAAGTTCGTTTCTAAGTGAAACCATATGCTATTCTGGAGATGGGACCCCTTTCATATCGATCATCCAGTCCTCAATCCGTTATTTTAGTCAGAAACCCCAGGGATCGGCCACAAAATCCACAGAATATAAATGTGCACAGAGTATTGCCAACATTTGAAGATAATGTTCCATTTGCAAAAGCTCTTTTTTTTTTTTTTCCTTTCTGTAAACCCAAGAGTAAAATCGTGTAAACCAGTATTCTGCCCGAAGAGAGTAGGTAGATGTTGATGGCTGCTGCCCCCATTCAGGACACACACAGCCTTTCCTAAACCTGACCTAAAGACGAGAAGGCAGGGTTTTTGTTCGTTTGCTTTTTTAAAAAAAAAATATTTGTAACCCACTGTGAACAGAAAATAAGTGAGCTTGTACCACTGCTGCAGTTGAACTATCAATTGGAATAGTTGCTTTCCGATTTCTTGAACTGGTTGGAAACTTAGCACACAGCCACAGCTGACGTTAAGCCCATGGGATATTTAATTCCCTTTCTTTTTGCAGTGCAGTTGTGTGTCCATCTCCACTTGTTGACCGTACAGAGACACTGACATTTAGTCTTCCTCGATTACATACATAAGAGGATATAAATGAAGGGACCATACTTGTCTTAACTGAATCATCATATTGTTGTGTGTATGATTTTTTTCCGCTTTGTATGAATGTTGCAAGCATACTTGTGTTAACATTTTGTAAAGTAACATCTACCTTTCTAAAAGAAGATGAAGGCAAGTGTTCATATAGGAAGTTGATGTACAGATTTCATCTTTCAGGCTCGATGTGAAGCTCAGTGTACTTTTCCCACCTTGCTTTAATATAGAATTTGCTGATTAGTACTTCTCTTCCCTTTTCTTTCTTTCTCTGTGATACTTGTTAGTAAAAATAATAGGATCTTGGATTTATTTTTAGTCGCTTTCATCAACAGAGCTTATAGTTACCTTTCACTCATTTGTAGCCATTCTAAGAGATGGAATAGAAAAACTGACCCGTAGTGAATTGTCTGATAATAGTTTTTACTTGTCATGACTTTTTCATTGCAACTGCTTCATTCAAGCTTATTCAGTCTCACAGTATCTCCATGATATAGAATGGAGCAAATATTATCACTGTTTATTAAGAATCAGAGTCACAGAAATTGAAGTACCAAAGTCAGAGAGATAGCAGTTAGTATTAGAGCTGGGTTTCAGATTCAAGCCATCAAGACCTTGTCTCCTCAGTTGTTGTTTTTTTTTTCTTCATTGACCATGGCAATTAGATTTCTGAAAAAAGTAAGATGTTACTGTTTTAATGTGTGGGCTCTTCTTCCTCTGTCTCTCAGGGATAAATTTTGCTTCAGTGTTTTATTCTGTTAGCACTCTTTTCTCTGCCTAGTCTCTCTGGGTGATCTCATCCACTCTTCCTGCCTTCAACTACCACCTGCTATTTGATGACTCCAAATCTGTGTCTCCAAGCTATGTTTCTTTCATATAGAACCATATATGCAACTGTATACTGGCAGACTATGTTAGTATAACCCATTTGTTCCCTGGGTGTCCTATATGCAGTTAAGACTCAATATATCCAATTTAAATTCTCTGCATATCCCAAGCGGTTTTTTTTTTTTTTTTTTTTTTTTTACGGTACGCGGGCCTCTCACTGTTGTGGTCTCTCCCGTTGCGGAGCACAGGCTCCAGACGCGCAGGCTCAGCGGCCACGGCTCGCGGGCCCAGCCGCTCCGCGGCATGTGGGATCCTCCCGGACCGGGGCACGAACCCACGTCCCCTGCATCGGCAGGCGGACTCTCAACAACTGCGCCACCAGGGAAGCCCGCAAGCGGTTTTTCTTTTTGGTTTTTTTTTTTTAATTCCTCTTATTCACTGAGGTAGGGATATCTCAGTAAATGATACCGTGTTCACTTTTCTTTCCAGACTGGAAATCTAGGAATCATTCTTGACTCTGTATGTGCTTTCGGGCTATATCATTAGTCCTCTTTCAATCTTCACTCTCTTCCTCAGTAACTTTGTCTAGTCCCATAACTTAAAATACCATCTATATGCTGATAACTCCCAAATTTATCACTCTAGCCCAGAGATATATATTAGGTTGCTTACTCAACATCTATACTCAGAAATGAAAATTAACATATCCAAAGCAGAACTGCTGATTTGTTGTCCTTAAACCTGTTCCTTCCCCAGCTTATTGTAAATGTAGGAACCAAAAGCCTAAGAATTATCCTTGATTTTTTTTTTTTTCCCTTACCCCTTAATAATCCATCAGCAAGTCCTGTCAACTGTACCTTTAAAAACACTTTTTGGGCTTCCCTGGTGGCGCAGTGGTTGAGAGTCTGCCTGCCCATGCAGGGGACACGGGTTCGTGACCCGGTCCGGGAAGATCCCACATGCCGCGGAGCGGCTGGGCCTGTGAGCCATGGCCGCTGAGCCTGCACGTCCGGACCCTGTGCTCCGCAATGGGAGAGGCCACAACAGTGAGAGGCCCACGTACTGCAAAAAAAAAAAAAAACACTTTTCACCATCTCCACTGCTATCACCAAAATTTCTTATCTGGACTATTACAGTAACCTCTCAGCTGATCTTTCCATTTCCACTTTTACCCACTTACAGTGGATTTCCCACTTAGCAACCAAAGTGATTTTTACAACTATAAATCATATTGTAGATTATATAATATTACTCCCCTGCTCAGAATCTTCCTTTGGTTTTCCAACATACTTAGAATAAAATCCAAATTCCTTCCCAGGGCCTCTAAGGTCTGCCATAATCTGGCCTCTGCCTACCTCTGACCTCATGGCCTTGCTCATCCTGCCTACCTCATCCCTCCCTTGCTCACTCTACTCCAATGACATTCGCTTTATTTTTTTTTAATACACCAAGATCATTCCTGCCGTCATTCCTTTGCACTCGTTTCTTCTCTCTGAACACTGGCTAGTTCCATTCAGTTGTCATTTCCAAGAACCTTCTCTGACCTTCCTGTTTAAAATTACTTTGTAATCACAAGATCTTTTCCAACAGTGATAGTTGCCATTAAAATGTTAAATGGGAAATGAGAGGGAGATGAGGGGCTGGGGAGCAGCAACATTAGCCACTAGAGGAGGTTTGGATGGTGAGAAGAAGCCAGTCATGTGAAACTGGGAGGAGAAGTGTCTGAGATGGAATAGAAAATACAAAGATCTCTAGGTGGGAATGAGGCTACTTTTTAAAGAGGAGGAAGAAGCCTGGAACATAGGGAGCAAAGATGGGAGTAGTATTAAGGATGGAAGAGTAGGCAGAGGCCAGATCCTTTAGCACTTTATAGGGCAGAATGAGGAATTAGATTTTATTTTAAGTTCAGTGGGAAGCCATTGGGGTGTTTTAAACAGAGAAATAACATAATTGAATTCATGTTTTAGAAACATGTTTAACCTTCACTCACCTGCTTAGAACCCTTCAGCACAAAATTCAAACTCGTTAGTCCTTTGCGCTTTGACCTTATCTTCCCTCTTCAGCTTCATTTCCTCCCTGTTCTTTGGCCATGTAGAACCTCTGACAGTTTCTAGAGCAGCTTATGTTCTTGTTCCTGACCCTTTGCACATGTTGTTTCCTCTGCTGGAATACTCACCTTCCTTCCCTTATTTTACCTGCCTAGCCCCCTAGGGACTCAGCTTTGTGTCACCTCCTCCAGGGAGCCTTGACTGATAGGTCCTGCTCAGGGCTGAGTGTCCCTCTTACGTTCTATCTTGGCTCTATTAACACTTAACCATGCTGTGTTAAAACTGCCTGCTTACTTTTTTGTCCTTTAAACTACGAATTCTTTTAGGGCAGATATATGGTACCTTGGTTTTCCTGGCGTTTGATACTTACCCCACGGGAGGTTTTCAAGTGTTTGTTAAATGTATCCAAACTTTATGTGATAAATTACCACCCAAATGTTACTGTATACTTTTGAAAAAGTATACCCTCTTAGCTCAGTTCCAAGGTAGAGGTTGCAAAATAAGAAATCCTTACTCTTCCTTGAATTTCTTTATTCTGATAATACATCTAATAAATGACAATCACTTCAAGTTTAAAAAACTGATTTTTAAAAATTATGCAAATGAAATATGAATGCATAACCTTCTTTACAGAGTTACTTTATAGGAAACTCTGACCACCAGCCACAATCCTGGTTCCTCTCCACCACAAACCTCCTCATTAACATTCTTAAATGACACTTGTCAAATTACACTTGGTTTATGACAAAATCTCCTGACTTTGTCTAAAACAATTCATGTTATCTTGTAATTTCAGACTTAAAATTTTTTTTGTTATATTTAAATCTGTGATGTCCTATAACCTACTATGGACACCAGCCAAATGTTGCCACTGAGCGTTTCACATGTGGCTAATCTAAACTGAGATGTGCTCTAAATGTAAGATACTGGGTTTCAAAGACTTAATTACCACCCCCCTCCAAAAGGAATGTAAACAATGTCATTAATAATTTTTATATTATTACATGTTCAGATAATATTTCGGATATATTATTGGGATTAAAATTGCCTGTTTCTTTTTACATTCTTAATGTCATTGACTACTAGAAAATTTAAAACTACACATGTGGCTTGCATTGTATTTCTATTGGTCAGTGCTGGTTTAAATAAGATAAGAAACACAAATGTTTTCTCTTTCATGTATAAATACAACTACTTGTTCTTTGATTCTGTACACCTAGAGTTTATATTACTTGCAAATATTTATTAACTTCAGTAACTTAGTTGTTTTCTATCAAGCAAGACACAGTTCTAGGTGTGGTATAGGCGATGCAAAGGGAAGTGAAACACATTTTCTCTCCTGCAGGAGCTTATGGTCTAGTGGTGCTGCAGGAATTCATAGAGAAATAAAACATAGTCTCCACCTCTAGGAGCCTATGGTCTAGTGGCAGAGAACAGGTAGATAGATATTCCACAGGTCCGAAAAAGTTTATACATTAAGGATGAAGGAGACACAAGATGCAGAAAGATTCTTATGAACCGTTCATTCATTCAGCAAAATTTTTTGGAGTGTTTACTATGTACCAGGACCATTTCCATCATGGCAGTTATTAGCTGTAGATGCCTTGGATCCTGTACGTAATCAATTAGGATTGGACTTTGTGATTGAATAATCAAGAAAATAATTAACCTCATTTTTTCTTTTAGCATTGTTTAAGTGGGAAAACATGTACATTTATAGTACTATGTGGATGTTATAAGTTGTTATTTATATGAAATACATAATTTTATTTTGTGTAAATAACCAGATTACCTACTATATCCTCAGCTGTTTTGTCAGTAGAAGTGATGGAGTGAGCTAATCATTTATACACAACTTTCCATGAATCCTCTCTGCAGAGCTAGTTATTTCCTGCTTTGGGTGTATATGACACCTGATTAAAATTATTTGTGTGCTTTCTTACCCTCTCCCCAGTGACTTCCTTGAAGCAGGGCATCTGGTTTTATTTGTGTTTTGAATTTATTGTATTATTAAAGTCTGTACTCATCCTTTCCTCCTGTATTAATAAATATATATTAATGATTGTCATTAGGATTAATGATAATCATCCTGTCCAAGGATTATCTCTTTACTTATACATGGTCCCAGGAAGGAAAGCCAAATTTCAAGAATCAATTGTTCAAGTCTTTCCATCTTAAGGGAAACGAAACAAAACCCTCTTGACCTCATATATTCCTTTAGTTACCACTGACTCCCAATTCTTCTCTTCATTCCATGGTCAAGCTTTAGAGAGAGCATGCTATTCTCAATATTCACATTTCATCTGTTTTTCACCCTTTGCAATCTGGCTTCTGCCTTTATCTCTACACTAAAACTTTAAAATCCAAAGGACATAAAAAAATTAACTCAAAATGAATCAAAGACCTAAATGTGAAACTATAAAACTCTTAGAAGAGAACTCTTAGGGGAAAAGCTTCCCGACATTGGATTCGGCAGTAACTTCTTGGCTATGACACCAAAAGCGTGACAGCGTATGAAAAAATAGATCAAATTTAAAATTAAAAATTATCAAAATTTAAAACTTTTGTGCAGCAAAGGACAGTATCAACAGAGTGAAAAGACAACCTATGGAATGAAAGTAAATGTTTGCAAGTCATATATCTGATAAGGAGTTAATATCCCCAAAATATTAAGAACTACAGCCCAGTATCAACAACAAAAAGCAACCTGATTTAAAAATGAGGAAAGGGTCAATAGAGTATGAGACTCTCAAAAATGAGGAAAGGACTTAAATAGACTTTCTCCAAAGAAGAAAGACAAATGGGCAAAAAGCACATGAAAAAATGTTCAACATCCCTAATTATTAGGGGATTGTGAATCAAAAGTACAATGAGATACCATTGCAGACCCATGAGGATGGCTGCTATTTTAAAACAACAACAACAAAACCAACAAGTGTTGGTGAGGATAAGGAAAAATTGGAACTTTGTAAGTTGTTGGTAGCAATGTAAAATGGTGCAGCTACCGTGGAAGCAGTATGGCAGTATCTCAAAAAACTAAACATGGAAGTACCATATGATCTTGCATTTCCACTTCTAGGTATACACCCAAAATAATTGAAAGGGACTGAAACAGATACTTGTACACCCATGTTCATAGAGGCATTAGTTACAGTAGCCAAAAGGTGGAAGCAATCCAAGTGTCTATGGAAACATGGATAGATAAATAAATGTGGTATAAACACAGTAGAATATTATCTAGCCTTAAAGAGGAAGGAAATCCTGACACGTTACAACATGGATGAACTGTGAAGATGTATGCTAAGTGAAATAAGTCAGTCACAAGAGGACAAATATAGGATTCAACGTGTAGATGTAAGTAGTCAAATTCATAGAGACAGAATTGTCGGCGGGGGAATGGGGAGGTATTGTTTAATGAGTAGAGTTTCACTTTGGGAAGATGAAAAAGTTCTGGAGAGGGATGGTGGTGATGGTGTAGGATAATGTGAATGTACTTAATGCCACAGAACTGTACACTTAAAAATGGTTAAAATGGTAAATTTTATGTTAAGTGTATTTTACCATAATAAAAAAATATATCCAAAGGACATTTTAACAAACTAGTTTTATTTGATTGTGTGGAACACTCCCTCCTTAAAATTCTAACCTCCTTGGATTCTAGAACACATCTCTCATTGTTTTTCTTTCTGTTTCTCTGGCCCTTTCCTTTTCTCCTCGTGCCTCTACTAACCTTAACTTTGGGTTCTCTCTGGCTTTCTTATTATTTATTACATTTGCGTTCATATCCAAGGCTTCCACTACTACTAGCTCTAATAGTGGTAGATTATATAATCTCTGTAAGCACCAGTCTCCACATATGCAAATTAGGGTCTAATATCCCTATCTTATTTCTTGTGAAATATGAAATAATACAATGTGTTTAGCCTTGCTTGTTATGTAATATTATATATCGATAAGTTAATCTATATCTCTAGGCTAGGACTTGAGGTCTAGAACTGTAATTCCAAAAATCTTTTGGACATTCCACTTAGTTGTTCCCTTGAGACCTTAAACTCAGTATTTCTAAAACTGAATTTTTTTTCTTCCCGTATGTGTGCTTCCACCTGTGTTAACTGTTTGGGTGAATGGCCTCATAATCCAGCCTGGATAGAGGGCTAGATTGATTTATCAGTCTCCTCCATTAAACTGTCGTCTTTCACCTTCCCAACAGTAGCTTCTGATGTGTTGTGTGGCGCATTATAGGTACTCAGTAAATGTTTGTTGATTACACGAATAACTGTATGATTCCTCATTATGTGGTGGAACACAGGCTTTCTATTATTATGTTCTATTCCTTGGTTATTTACACAAATCATGGAACTCGAGTTCATTCAGGATTCTAGGATACTCTTCCTCTGCTTAATTATTGTATCTCCTTTTAATATTTTTTTTTTTTTTTTTTTTTTAACGGTACACGGGCCTCTCACTGCTGTGGCCTCTCCCGTTGCGGAGCACAGGCTCCGGACGCGCAGGCTCAGCGGCCATGGCTCACGGGCCCAGCCGCTCCGCGGCATGTGGGATCCTCCAGGACCGGGGCACAAACCCGCGTCCCCTGCATTGGCAGGTGGACTCTCAACCACTGCACCACCAGGGAGGCCCTATCGCCTTTTAATATTATTTTTTCCTGATTGTTCTTAAGACTCAATATGTGTATTTTTCCCTAACATTTATTGAATTTTTATTGTGGAAAGTTTCAAACTTACAATAAAAGAGAAAATGGGGCTTCCCTGGTGGCGCAGTGGTTGAGAGTCCATATTGCGCAGGGCAGGTCTAGAGTTTGCAGACTGGATACTTTGCAGAAGAATACTATCAGTGTCAACATTAAAACTAAGCACATTTGATAAGTTCAACTTTAGAGAATTTTTTACAAATGACATTGTGAGTCCCTTTAAGGGTTAATAACATTTTATTTGTATTTTAGTTCCAGTCCAGAGGAATATAATACTGTTGTACAGAAGCCAAGACAAATTCTTTGTCAGTTCATTGACCGAATACTTACAGATGTAAATGTTGGTAAGAAACAATTATTTCTGATATAAATTTTATAACTTAAATTGTTTTCTTTTCCGTGTATACACATTATACTAGCATTTTTCTCCATATAATTTTAGATATATAGTTAGTGTTTATGTTAGTTACTATTTTCAAGCAAGTTCTTTACAATATTACTTGTTACATAATGTGATTTAGGCCTAATGTGATTTAGGCTTTTAAAGTAATTCTGTTTTCCTCTTTGTTATCTAGATTTTCTGCTGCTTGCTATGAGTTCTTCTTTGATATATGATATTATTATAGGTAAAAATATTTGGCCAGTTCTGTTTTAGCTAGTTCTTGTGTCAGTGGTTGAGAAACAGCAAATGCCATTAAAAAAAAACTCTTTAAATAAGGGTTGGCACCTTTGTCTATGGGAGGTAATAAGATTCTGTGAGTTGTCGAATCAACTATTTCCTGTTTGTGGCAATCTAAAAGACAAATATTACCAACTTGGCAAGATGGTGTCATATGTGTCATGTCTGTTAAAATTACGTGGAAGGGATAATACAGAGTGGCATTTGGCTCATGGTTTATAAATTTAATTCCAAATTTGACACAGATTTCATGACTTAACAATAGTCATTTAGCCTTTCTTTTTCAATCAGTAAAATTATACGTTCCTGAAAAATAACAAATGACTACTGAATACTTGCAGGATGTGTTTTCATATGGTACTCCATCTGTTTAGACCACTTGTCCTTACCCTGTCTGTTTGACCAACTCCTCATCATCTAGGAATCAACTCCTTCAGGCATATTCCCAGACACTTGTTTCCTCTTTTGTAGATTAGTGCAGTTAACATATAATGACTAGTTTATTTGTCTGACTCCCTCACCTGATTTTGAGGGTTTTTTAATCCTCAGATTTTCACACAGTGCCAGGCGTATTGTAGGCCTATAGCATATGTTTGGTGAATGGATATATAACAGATGAATACATGTGATTATTAAACATTTAAAATTAGAAAGATAGGATTGTAGTGTGTTTTTAGCCCCATCGGTTTATCATGAGCACTGTGTTGGACATAATTCTTGTCACCGAAGTTTAGTTTCTTAAAAGCACTGCCATTTAATTTGTCATGACTCTTTAAAATGAATCTTTTATTGTTTTAGTTGCTCTAGAACTTGTAAAGAAGACTGACTCTCAGCCAACCTCTGTGATGTTGCTTGATTTCATCCAGCATATCATGAAGTCCTCCCCACTTATGTTTGTAAATGTGAATGGAAGCCATGGACAAAATGAGGCCAAAGGCAGTTGTATTGGTAAGTCCTGCTGTTTGTGCATTCATTTTCAATTTCTTCTATGATTTCTACCCTCTTCTGCTCTTCTGAAATATAACATTATAAATATAACAATATACACATTGTTACACATATTTTTGTCAAATTTGGTATAAACTGAGGGAGCAAAATGGTAATGGTTAGTTTTATTTCATGCATCCTTATTGTTTTCTTTTATTATGAACTAGGTACCCAGAATGGAGTGGAAGTAATTGAATATGTTCATATGCCATTGAAAACTTTAGAAGTTTTCTTTTTTCTGATTTTGGTAATCTCTTTCTTCTAGATCAGGCGTTAGCAAACCATGGCCCACAGGCTGGCCGCCTGTTTCTGTGAACAAGTTTTATTGGAACACAGCCATGATCATTCGTTTACTTATTGTCTGCAACTACTTCAAAGGCAACACTGAGTAGTGGACATGGAGATCATATGGCCCTCAAGCCTAAAATGCTACTTTTGTCTCTTTATTGGCTTCCTCATAAAGAGGTGTAAAGCACATAGCTTTTTCTTTTTCTGTACAATGCATAGAGTATTTAAAAAATTTTTTGCTTGAATTTAAGACTCAACTTTGATAGTATGTCCTCTCAAAAGTCTTTTCTGACCATTACTGACTGCCTACTCTAGGACTGGCTTAGTTGCTCTCTTTATGCTGTTAGTATAGGGTGTTCTATATTTCTTCTATCATAGTAGTTTTTAAACTATATTATAAATATCTGTTTGTCTAATATTCTTTGCTACACTGATTTTTAAAAAACAGGTTATAACCCATTTAGTGGGTATTGAAGATGAAATATAATTGACTAGAAAATATCATAGTACATTGCATGTAATAAGTACATGCAATGTACATGTAATAAGTACATGAAACTTTTGTTTCACATATTTAAATTTTAAAAATATGCATATGTATACTGGGTTGTGATATAAAATATGTCTCTTAGTTGCAGTTAAGAAGTTCGAGAAACTATATTATAGGATTCAGGAGGACAGGACTATGACTGATTTGTTCTTATGCATCTGAGACAGAGTCACTACTCAATAATATTTGTTGAAGGAGTGATAATTACTATTTATTGAGCCTTTATTTAACTTGAGGCACTATGCTGAGATTTCAAATATATTATCTTACTTGATCAGGGTAGCATATAAAGTAGGTGTCATTATTCCCCTTTCATAGATGAAGTTACAGAAGTTTAGAGAAATGAAAAGTTCACACGACTGATAAGTGGAGAGCTAGGAACTTGTCTGACACCAAAATTGGTATTCTAAATTATTATAATATGTTTCCATTGTGTAGGGAATGTTTTAGACTATTTTGTTAGTGAAGTTTACACTTTAAAAATAAATCATCAAGCATTTAGCAAATTGATTGGCACTCTGATGTATTTATTTATTTAATATCTTTTTTGTTTGTTTATTTCAAAGAATTCAGTAACTGGATCATAACAAGACTTCTACGGATTGCAGCAACTCCATCCTGTCACATGTTACACAAAAAAATCTGTGAAGTCATCTGCTCATTATTATTTCTTTTTAAAAGCAAGAGTCCTGCCATTTTTGGAGTACTGACGAAGGAATTATTATATCTTTTTGAAGATTTGATTTACCTCCACGAAAGAGATGCAACGGGACACTTTGTGGAATGGCCAGTGGTAGTTAGCCGATTTTTAAGTCAATTAGATGAACATGTAGGGTATTTACAACCAGCTCCTTTGCAGTTCATGAACATGCAAAATTTAGAGTTTGTCGAAGTCACTTTATTAACGGTTCTTATTCGTATTATTGCAATTGTGTTTTTTAGAAGGCAAGAACTCTTACTTTGGCGGATAGTTTGTGTTCTGCTAGAGTATGGTAGTCCAAAAGTTAAATCCTTAGCAATTAGCCTTTTAACTGAACTCTTTGAGCTTGGAGGACTACCGGCACAACCAGCCAGCACTTTTTTCAGCTCATTTTTGGAATTATTAAAACACCTTGTAGAAATGGATGCTGACCAATTGAAACTCTATGAAGAGCCATTGTCAAAGCTGATAAAGACACTATTCCCCTTTGAAGCAGAAGCTTATAGAAATGTTGAGCCTGTCTATTTAAATATGCTGCTAGAAAAACTCTGTGTCATGTTTGAAGATGGTGTGCTTATGCAGCTTAAGTCTGATTTGCTAAAAGCAGCTTTGTGCCATTTACTGCAGTATTTCCTTAGATATGTGCCAGCTGGGTATGAATCTGCTTTACAAGTCAGGAAGGTTCACGTGAGAAATATTTGTAGAGCTCTTGTGGATGTGCTTGGAGTTCAGGTAGATGCAGAGGTAAGTCATTTGTAAGGTTACTTGTTAAGCATGTAATTTGTTCTTAATTTAAGTGTATGCATATATGCAAGATTAATAATGAGAAAATAAAATATCTTTAATAATGTACATTCAGAATGGGATGATTTTCATAATCTATTGTGGCTTCCTATTATGGATTTTTAATTTGATTTTAGAAACATTTGTGCACTACATTGGTAATGAACTGCCAATGGAGTTTTAAAGTAGAGTTTGTGAAGTGTAAACATGTTCGTTGCATTATTAATTAAAAAGGAGCCAGTTATCAACTTCATTGCAAAAACTTTGAGCACTCGCATAGATTTTTCTTTGACAGGTTATAATCAGTCACTTCTAGAAAACCTATGGGTATATAGTACTAGTCATGCCAAATTATGCCTTTTTTTTCTATTTGGACTGTGGGAGACACTACAATAAGATATACAATAAATTGATTAAATATTTTAGTTTATTTTATCTGTAAGTCTTGCTAGATTTGTAGTATAAAAGAAGTTAGTAATTCCCTTGTAGAATTTTTCTTTGTGTCATTTTGGTTTAGGGAAAAACAGGTTATAGAGAGAAGGATTTGTCTTAGGCCTTCTAAGACTATAGACCATAGTTCTAGATATAGAACTATACATATGTCAATGTATAGACTGAAATAATATAGATTAACTTAGGTTTTTGTTTGTCTGATGAGACTCTGAAAATAATTTACCTTATTTGACATCTTACTACCTAATGCATTTTTGCTATGAATAATATAAACTTATTTTCTAAGAATTAGTTTTTTAAATTATTTTTGCTTTCTCAGTATTTGTTGGGCCCACTTTATGCAGCCTTAAAAATGGAAAGTATGGAAATCATTGAGGAGGTTCAGTGCCAAATTCAACAGGAAAACCTCAGCAGTAATAGCGATGGACTGTCACCCAAAAGGCGTCGACTCAGCTCATCTCTTAACTCTTCCAAAAGAGCACCAAAACAGACAGAGGAGTATGACCTTCATTCAGTTTGTATTTAGCCACTTAATAAAACTTTAGTCACTTAAAAATCATTTTTACGTAAGTGCTTTGACTTAAATACACAAAGAACATTTGTTCTTTCTATAGGTAGTCAAAGGAATGCTTAAAATATCTTAATAGTGCTTGTAGTCTATTCTAGTATAAGAGATTTCATGGCTAAATATGGTTACTTAAAAGACTTTTTAAGTCTTTACTTGCCTAATTTAACTTTTTAATACATGAAAAATCTCTGAGACTTTACATCTATAAGCAATTTAAAAAATGTTAACAAACTATTTTTTTGTAATGTAGCCAAAGAATTCCCATGCTTCAGCCAACTATAAAAGTTGTTTTAAATTTCAATAGTTGTAGGGTCCCTGGCAGTCCAGTGGTTAGGACTCGGCGCTTTCACTGCCGGGGCCCAGGTTCAGTCCCTGATTGGGGAACTAAGATCCCAGAAGCCGCACAGTGTGGCCAAAAAAAAAAAAAAATTTCAGTAGTTGCCATTACATGCTATCTTTTGTTTTAAATATTTTTCATATGTGAGCAAAATTATGTAAGTTCATATGAATATGAATATCTTTATACTCTGGTTATAATTAATTACAGAACTAAACATGTGGATATGAACAAAAAGAGCATATTATGGAGTGCACTGATACAGAAGGCTGAGTCCCTTCAGGTTTTCCTTGAATTCAATAACCTGAAGAATCCTGTTATTGAGACTTTAGAAGGAATCGCTGTCATCCTACAACTGACTGCTCTGTGTACTGTTCATTGTTCTCATCAAAACATGGACTGGTAAAACAACTTGTATTTTCTGGGTGGGTTTTGTGTAATAAATTTGAATTTATTGTTTTAGAAGACCTCTTTATTCACTTGATTTTTGTGACCTTAGAACACAAACATTTCAGTGAAATAGAAACTTTTTTTTTGAGCACCTGCTAAATGCCAGATACTGTGTTAGGTACTGTACATATCTTATTTAATCTTTACAACAGTTCTGTGAATGAAGTAAATGCTATCATGTCCACTTTACACACTAGAAATTGAGGCTCAGAGAAATTGAGGCTCGTTTTTGTCTGAAGCCTAAACTAACTTTCCTGGGCAGAAAAGTAGAACACATTTTTATACAACTCAGAAGCCAGTGCTCTTCTAGCCAAACGTTTCGTCAAGAGAACTTTGCCCTTTGATCATAAAAGTAGGAATTTAAAACTCGTTAGAGGTATATTTTCAGTTTAGCATTCTTAATATAGGCTAATTATCAGAAGAAACAAAGTGTGAACCCCCTCTGAATATTTAGTCTTATTTTTACTTCCACATTATAGACCAACACTCCTGGTTAATTTTTTACATAATCATTTATTCTGTATTTTCTGACTCTTAACTAGCTAATACAAAGTTATGAAGGAGATTTTAAAGAAACTATATTAATTCAGATTGCATTAAATTTGGAATTTGAGATAACTTGAAGGAATAGCTAATTAGGTTGAAGTCTGCCTTTCTCATATAATTAAGAAACGGTTTACACAGGCGTATCTTCTGTTATTTTAAAGCCTGGTGGTGTCACATTTAGGTATCATAGATTAGCTTTACCAAATCCTGAGTGATTTAGGCATAAAGGGATTAAACAAAATAATAATGATACATTCATTAATATGCACATTTACTTTGAATTAGTTTAAAGTTATAGGTTAGTTTCATACTCACAATTTTTTTAAATTAGTTTATTTATATTTGGCTGCATTGGGTCTTCTGCTGCGCACAGGCTTTCTCTAGTTACAGCGAGCCAGGGCTACTCTTCCTTGCGGTGCGCAGACTTCTCATTGCAGTGGCTTCTCTTGTTGCGGAGCACAGGCTCTAGGCGCGTGGCCTTCAGTAGTTGTGGCATGTGGGCTCAATAGTTGTGGCTTGAGAACTCTTGAGTGCAGGCTCAGTAGTTGTGGCGCACGGGCTTAGTTGCTCTGCACCATGTGGGATCTTCCCGGACCAGGGCTTGAACCCGTATCCCCTGCATTGGCAGGCGGATTCTTAACCACTGCACCACCAGGGAAGTCCCATACTCAAAGTTTCTTTTGGCTTACTACGGTACTAGTTTTGACTATAACAAAATTCATTTTAATTCTATGTCTTAAAAAATGTTTTAACTGCAGCTACTGTGATTTCAAGGACTGTAAACAGAAATGTAAGAAGAAACCTTCAGTAGTGATAACTTGGATGTCTTTGGATTTTTACACAAAAGTGCTTAAGAGCTGCAGGACTTTGTTAGAATCTGTTCAGAAACCTGACCTGGAGGCAATTATTGACAAAGTGGTAAAAATATATGATGCTTTGATGTATATTCAAGGTGAGTACAAAAACCCAATAGATCAGAATAACCTTAAAAGGTAATCAGTATAGAATAGGTTTTCTCTTTTGCCTAAGGCTTAAATATGCAATTGTTGGGACTACCCAAAAGTTTTTTCTTGACTTTAGTTCTATTAAGCTGAGTAATTTGTAAGTTCTAAATTTATTTGTCTAACATTTTGATTTATTCTTTTTCAGTCAATAGAAACTATAACTTTAAAATTTTTGATTTGAGAATCTGAAGAATGCTATGCTTCTTCTCCTAAAAAACATATAAATGCATTTTTTTTTTTTTTTTTGCGGTACGCGGGCCTCTCACTGTTGTGGCCTCTCCCATTGTGGAGCACAGGCTCCGGACGCGCAGGCTCAGCAGCCATGGCTCACGGGCCCAGCCGCTCCGCGGCTGGGATCCTCCCGGACCAGGGCACAAACCCGTGTCCCCTGCATCGGCAGGCGGACTCCCAACCACTGCGCCACCAGGGAAGCCCCTGTAAATGCATATTTTTATAAAGTCACATTTAATTCCTTTGAATTCACAGACCTCAGAACATCATCTCTGTGTTAAGAACCCCTGTTTATTGAATGTTTGCTGTAATTCCACTTGTAAAAGATGTTTAGAATGTCTTTTTTTTATTGAAAGAAGACACAGGTAAATATGATTAAAGAAAAGGTATAATTAATCACCTATTGTGTATTTCTGTAGTAAAAACTTCATTTGAAGATCATATCCTGGAAGACTTATGTGGAATGCTCTCGCTTCCGTGGATTTGTTCCCATTCTGATGGCTCTTTAAAGTTGACCACATTTGCCACCAGCCTTCTAACAGTAAGCCAGAGGATTTCAGATAGCTACTGTAAGTGGTCACAAAATTCTTTATGTGTGATTTGTTTTCTTTTCATTTATCTCTATATAGGACTTCTAACACTTATCATTTCTATTTTTTCAATAATTAGAAGAGAAGGTACATTTTTTAATAATTTAAAACGAAGGAGTTAGATGTATAGAAAGGAGTAAATTGTAGGATTTGTACATCCTCAACTCTATTCTGCCAACATTGTTCTTCAAAGATGTCATTCCAGTTTATATTTCTGTTAGCAGAATATGTGAGTTCCTGTTGTTTCATATCCTCACCAGCACTTGGCATTGTCAAATTTTAAAATTTTGTTATCTTAAAAAAAAAAAAAGAGGGAATTCCTTGGCCGTCCAGTGGTTAGGACTCTGTGCTCTCACTGCAGAAGGCCCAGGTTCGATCCCTGGTCAGGTAGCTAAAATCCCACAAGCCACGCAGTGCGGCTAAAAAAAAAAAAGAAAGAAAGAATGTCAGAGACATAACTACCTAAACAAACATATGTTTTTTGCTATCTGATGGGTGTTTCAATTTGGATTTCCATGATTATCTAGTAAGATTGGGCATAGACCTTTTTCAGTGCACATGCTTTATTTTTGGAAAAGGAGCTTTTAATTAAATACTATATGTATTTTAAATGTTATTTGACTTTACAACAGAGAATAAATATATGTGTGTGTGTGTGTGTGTGTGTGTGTATAAAATTAACACTTAGAAATCTTGATTAATAGACTTAATTTTTTCAGCACCACAGGCACAGTCACGATGCGTATTTCTTCTAACTCTTTTTCCAAGAAGAATATACCTTGAGTGGAGAACCGCAGTTTACAGCTGGGCCCTGCAGAGCTCCCATGAAGTAATCCGGACAAGTTGTATTAATGGATTTTTTATCTTATTACAGCAGCAGAATTCTTATAACAGAGTTCCCAAGATTCTTATGTATGTATTAACATTTTAATTTGAATATACAACTTGATTGGACAGATATCATATATGCAAATTTATGTTTATTGCTGGGTATATAGAACAAACATTGCTTTTAGTTTTAGAATTAAAAATTTTTTCCTTCTACCTTTTGTTTTACCAGTACTTTTGCCTCAAATTAAACAAGACTATTTAGACCACAAAATTAAGCAAGAAGGTTTAGTACTTTTTGTTTTTTTCCCCATAGAGATAAAGTCAAAGATGATTCTGACATTGTCAAGAAAGAATTTGCATCTATACTTGGTCAGCTTGTCTGTACACTTCATGGCATGTTTTATTTGACAAGTTCTTTATCAGAGCCTTTCTCTGAACATAGACGTATTGACCTCTTATGTAAGAGCCTAAAAGTCACTTCTCAACATGAATGTTCATCTTCTCGACTAAAAGTGTCTGTTTGCAAGCCATTCCTTTTCCTACTGAAAAAAAAATTACCTAGTCCTGTGAAACTTGGTGAGTGGTTTTTTATGATTTATTTAATATTTTAAAACCTATTTAAGGGCTTCCCTAGTGGTGCAGTGGTTGAGAGTCTGCCTACCGATGCAGGGGACACGGGTTTGTGCCCCGGTTCGGGAAGATCCCACATGCTGCGGAGCGGCTGGGCCTGTGACCCATGGCCGTTGAGCCTGCGCGTCCGGAGCCTGTGCTCCACAACGGGAGAGGCCACAACAGTGAGAGGCCCACATACCACAAAAAAAAAAAAAAAACAACTATTTAAGCTCTGTTTTTAAAATCAGTGGTGGAATTAGGCTAAAGCCTTAAAAAATTAGACTTGCTTGATAGAGTCAATGCTTAGGTAATGATCATTCATAAAAGGGATGTCTGGTATTAGACTGTATCACAGAACTAACAATGGAAATAATTTTTAGATTTTCTAAATGCTTTTGTGATTTGACAGTATAATGGGGCATACCTGATGTTTGTTTCAATATTGTGAGTTTCAGTATTCTGTATCCTCTTCAGTGATCCCAGGGACCTTGTTAATGTGTCCCCTGCCACTACTTTGGACCTTAAAACTTCAAATAGTTAGATACTTTGCCCAGCTGGGGAGTATGGATTGTATCTTTGCTGCTTTCCGATGGTAATGGTGTATGGATTTGTTGGGAGCATGAGATGTATACACATACTTGGAAGATTGCTTTGTTTGTGTAATAAATTACAACTTGCCCTCAAGTTTTCAAAACAATGTATGACAGGTGATTTCTAGGACTCCCTAAATCTAGTAATGTAATGTAATGTAATATAAGATTAACAGGGACTGCCCTGGTGATCCAGTGGTAGAAAACCCGCCTTACAGTGTAGGGCACGCAGGTTCAATCCCTGGTCAGGGAACTAAGATCCCACACCCGCGGGGCAACTAAGCCCCTGTGCCACAGCTACTGAGCTTGTGCTTCCTGGAGCCTGCGCGCAACAACTAGAGAGAGAAAACCCGTATGCCACAACTAGAGAGAAGCCTGTGCACCACAGCGAAGAGCCCGAGCACTGCAATGAAAGATCCCGCATGCCGCAACTAAGACCTGACGCAGCCAAAAATAAATAAAATAAATAAATAATAAATAAATCTGTAAAAACAAAGTAAGATTAACAGTAAGGCTAAGCTTGCCCTTAATTCACAGTTCTTTAGATTAGTGAAATGTGCTTTTAAATCTATCCCAGTAATATAATGATCTACAAAATCTAAGTGACTAGTCATTTTAAAACTTTAAAAAATTCTAGAATTTATTTTAGATTTAAATTATGTATAACTTTTATTAAGTAAAAGTAAATTTAAATTTATAAGTATTCAGTTTTATAAGTATTCAGTATTTATTCGTTTTAATCCTCCACAATTCTGTGTGCTTTACAAATTTAAACACTAAATATTGACTTTATTAGACAACTTAGCATTCTTTGTAGTATGTTATTTATTGACAGTATTTTTATAGTAAAACTTTTCTGTTTACTGTGTTAAATTAAGTATTTTATGCTTTTGCCCTTTAGCTTTCATAGATAATCTGTATCATCTTTGTAAGCACCTTGATTTTAGAGAAGATGAAACAGATGTAAAAATGGTTCTCGGAACTTTATTAAATTTAATGGAAGATCCAGACAAGGATGTTAGAGTGGCTTTTAGTGGAAATATCAAGCATATATTGGAATCCTTGGATGCTGAAGATGGATTTATAAAAGAGGTTGATGATTTTTATTGTAAATTTAAAATTTTATTTTACTTTATTTTTATTTTATTTATTTTATTTTATTAAAATTTTATTTTATTTAAATTTTATTTTTTTGTGTTTTCATAAACCTGACTTTAAAAATTTAACTAGTTAATTTTATTGGTCTAGCTTTTTGTCTTAAGAATGAAGGAAGCATATACACATGCTCAGATCTCAAGAAATAATGAGTTGAAGGATACCTTGATTCTTACAACAGGGGATATTGGAAGGTATGTTTGGCAGCTTTTGTATACTTCCTTATTTATTTTGGCCATTTTCCTTTATTGTTTGCCTGCTGTTAGAAATGGTGATAGGAACAGGAATAAAGACACAGACCTACTGGAGAACGGACTTGAGGATATGGGGAGGGGGAAGGGTGAGCTGTGACAAAGCGAGAGAGAGGCATGGACATATATACACTAACAAACGTAAGGTAGATAGCTAGTGGGAAGCAGCTGCATAGCACAGGGATATCAGCTCAGTGCTTTGTGACCGCCTGGAGAGGTGGGATAAGGAGGGTGAGAGGGAGGGAGATGCAACAGGGAAGAGATATGGGAACATATGTATATGTATAACTGATTCACTTTGTTATATAGCAGAAACTAACACACCATTGTAAAGCAATTATACCCCAATAAAGATGTTAAAAAAAAAAAGAATCAAGAACATAAAACAGTTAAAATTCTAATTTGTGTACATTTTTGTTGCAGAGAAGCTTAAGAGGTGACTAATAAAAGATTTTCAAGTATTAAAAAAAACAAGAAATGGTGTTAGGAGAGATGTAATGTTATAGGAAGAAGTGTGATATCAGTATGCATTTATTTGTGGATTTCCATTTATTTTCAAAACATTGATGGTAACTTTTTTTTTTTTTAATAATTTTAGGGCAGCAAAAGGGGATTTGGTACCTTTTGCACTCTTGCACTTATTGCATTGTTTATTATCCAAGTCAGCATCTGTCTCTGGAGCAGCATACACAGAAATTAGAGCTCTGGTTGCAGCTAAAAGTGTTAAACTGCAAAACTTTTTCAACCAGTATAAGAAACCCATCTGTCAGGTGAGAGTCAGCATTGGCCTTGACTATAGGAAATAGAATTACTTTGCAAAAGTTAAAAAAGAACACATATATGTTTTACTTTTCTTGCTTTAAAAAAGAGGTATTTTTAAAAATGGTTTATTTAAAAGAATCTAAATCTCATCAATTTTATATTTTCGTATCTTGGTCTGAAGATATTGTTTATAAATGGGAGAGGGGAAAAATCTTATAATAATTATTACTCTCTATTGTTAATCTGTTAAGAGAAGCCTTTCTGTATTAGCCTTTCTTTTAGTGATAATAAACTTTTTTATGCCTTGATATTATGGATAAGGCACTTTGTTTTAAAAAAAAAAGGTTGATTCAAGGCTGAAAAGTAAGGATATGTTAAAATACAGGCTTTGCACTGTGTTAGTGGTGTAATCCTTAGCAAGATATTCAAGTTTCTTAACTAAGCCTGGTTACTTCATCTGTAAAAGGGAGTATATGCACAATCTACCTCATTAAGGTTGTTACAAAAATTAAATGAACTAATTTAGGTAATATGTTTAGAACACTGTCCAATACTGTCCTTTATGTTAACTTAAAACATATTAGTTAAATGTTCTTCCTTGTGTGAAAACTAATAAATCATTTTGCTTTAGTTTTTGGTAGAATCCCTCCACTCCAGTCAGATGACAGTGCTTCCTAGTACTCCATGCCAGAATGCTGAGATGCGGAAACAAGATGTGGCTCACCAGAGAGAAATGGCTTTAAATACCTTGTCTGAAATTGCCAATGTTTTTGACTTTCCTGACCTTAATCGTTTCCTTACTGTAAGTTGCAAAGTATAGTTGACTTAATTGAGGTTTTCAATTTAATATTTTGTGTTTATTCCATTCTAGATTTTTTTTAAAGAAAATCTGGCAAGTACAATGTAGACCATAGATTTTCAAATTTGCATGTTTTCCTTTGACTTTGATATGATAATATTACTTATGTTATAAAAGTGAAATACGTGTTGATTTGAGTCATTGCTCTATAGAGTTAGTTATCTTGAAAGGTTCATACTATTTAATTAATGCTAATTAGTTCAGTTTACTGAGCCCTTATGTCTTTAGTGCTATGATTGGTTCCATTGGTAATGGAAAGTCTAATATGATCTTACCTACCCCTAAGGAGTTGGAGTAATATAGTACAAACTAGTGCTGTAGATGACCTGTGAATTCAGATGATAGAGTTTGTAGTATGGAGTAGTTTGGGAAGCCTTTGAAAAGTCATTAGTGGGGCTGAGGTTTGAAAGATGGATGGTGTAGATTATCTTCTTATGTTTTCCTGAAGGCAAAGTTTATTTTTCTTAGTTAATATTATAATAGTGATCCATGCAGAATTTTTCTCTACAGTATTATCATATTTTAACAAAGTTAAATTGCATGTAAATTGGACAAATCCTAGAAGGAAATATGATACTATACACTAAGGACCACAAAGATATTCTTACTTTTTCCCTCGGTAGTTCCATCTGGGAGCCCCAAAGCACAGATGTTTATTGCCACATTTTCCAAGTAGCAAATAGACAAAACCCAGAGAAGAAACTAGGTGTCTAATATTTAGGTCCTAGAATATTATGTACCTTAACATAATAATTATAAATACTTTAGAGAAACTACCTTATAATGTCATAACAGTCTTACAGGATTAATATTAAGTTGAAAGGCATAACAGAAATAAGGTTTAAGTGTCTCTGAGGGCAGGGCCTGAGTGTTATTTGCTGTCACATCTTCGGTGCCTAGGATAGTGGCTGACATGTAGTAGTTGTTCATTAGATACATAATAAATGAAAGATCAACCATTTTATGTTTGGAATTTTGTGTATTATTTTATGAACGAGATCTTAAAGGAAACAGACCAAAATCAAAGTAGATTTGTTGCCATGTTGGAATGGTGGGTGTGTTAAAAAGGTTTTCTTTAATATTGCAGCATCAACTTTTTAATTTAAAAAATTTAAAATATTGTATTTATGGCTACTCTTGCTTATTGTCTAAATACTATAGTTAGCTCAAATAGTAAATCAGGCTTGGAACCACTGCCTTAAGAGCATGAGTACATTTTAACACATACTCATGAGAAATTATTTTCTTTGCTACTTGTACATTAGCTTATTTATTGTCTGTCTCTCCCCTTCTGCAGTGTAAACTCTGTGCCATCAGGGACCTTGTCTATTTTTTCACTGCTGTATCTGAAGTGCCTGAATCGTAATAGATGCTCGTTAAATATGTGTTGAATGAATAAATGGTATATCTGAATTCAGATATGTTGTATGTGGACTCCAAATTTGTGTGGCATTTTAAATTATTTTTGAACATAGCTTATATGAATATTTTATCACCTGGACAAATGTACTTTTTAGTAATTGTAGTGTTTCTTTTTCAGAGAACGTTACAAGTTCTGCTACCTGACCTTGCTGCCAAAGCAAGCCCTGCAGCTTCTGCTCTCATTCGAACTTTAGGAAAACAATTAAATGTCAATCGTAGAGAGATTTTAATAAATAATTTCAAGTATATTTTTTCCCATTTGGTCTGTTCCTGTTCCAAGGATGAATTAGAACGTGCCCTTCATTATCTAAAGGTAATTGAATATTTGTTTATATTTTACTCTTTTGTTTAAATTAGCATTATAGGAAAGCTGTTGTGACATTCTTATAGGAAATAGAGTGAGTAGTTTATAGTCTATCTGTAGTTTATAGTCTATCCTAGGGTAATATAAGTTCAAATGGTACGTAAATAAGCTTTGCCCTGGGCCAAGGAGAGTATTAAATAGAATTATTCTTTTGTTATATTCTTTGTTTTACCATAATGGTATATGATAGGTAGTCATCCATTCATGGATCAGATTCTCAGCTAATTTCATTTTCTTTTTTTAAATTTTATTTATTTATTTATTTTTATTTTGGCTGTGCCGGGTCTTAGTTGGGGCATGCGGGATCTTCACTGTGGCATGCAGACTTCCTAGTTGCAGCATGCAGACTTCTTAGTTGTGGCATGTGGGCTTCTTATTTACAGCACACGGACTCTTAGTTGTGGCATGCATGTCGGATCTAGTTCCCCGACCAGGGATCAAACCTGGGACCCCTGCATTGAGAGCATGGAGTCCTTCCCACTGGACCACCAGGGAAGTCCCAGCTAATTTCATTTTAGAATTTATTAATTGATTGGAGCTGTAAAATGACTAATGATATGCAAGTGATTACATCTATTGGAAGAGGCAGTATCCTTCAACTGTAGTACAGTGTCAGCCCTGAGTTTAGTTACTTAGTGCTCTGATTACAGTTTGGCCCAGTTTCTTGCTAGTTTTCAAATTTAAAATTATAGCTTGTGTTTCTTTTTTTGGTGTTATAGTAGCAACAGTATCTAAGCAATAAGAGGCTGTATGGGAACAAGAGAACCTATCAGATATGCATATGTAACTCTACTCTTTTTCTCTGATGTTAATTTATTTCACATATTTCATGATATGCCAGCTATGGATCTCTTTCCACATGAGACTTTTTGAATATTGAGTGTATTTATTCATTTTGAGAAAGAAAATCTTTATTGTAAAGGTGGAATGATAATAACATTTCAGTACTTCTTACTACATGCCAGAAATTTTACTAAACAATTTTTATGGATCATTTCACTTGGATAACTCCTCACAGTTACCCAGTGAGATAAAAGTACTATTTTTCCATTTGATAGATGAGAAAACTAAGGCAGAGAAAGGTCAGATTAGGTTACTTGTCTAAGTCACAGCACAACTAATAAATGATAAAGCTGGAATTTAGATATCAGCAGTCTGACCAGAAAGACTGTGCTCTGAGCCACTGATTTTCCTGTCAGGGTTACATTTCCATGAATAATGAGTTAATGACATTTTGAACCTTTATAGAAAACTAGACTCCGTTTTTAAAATTTTATTTCAAAATAAAGTCTGATCACTTATTTTCATTACCTGTAGCCCATGGCAGACCTACCAGGAGAAATCAAGGTCAGAATCCTTTTCCAATGACTTTTTTTATATCATTAGTAATTCTTGTCACCTGATCTAGAGCTCCTGATTAACTAATAGTGTATTAAAATCAGTATACTTATTTCCAAGATACTAGTATGGAGAAAAAAAAAACTTGTTTCTTAAATTTCTGAAATGTGTCTTTGGGTTAGAATGAAACAGAAATTGAACTCGGGAGCCTGTTGAGACAAGATTTCCAAGGACTGCATAATGAATTATTGCTACGTATTGGAGAACACTATCAACAGGTTTTCAATGGTTTGTCAATACTTGCCTCATTTGCATCTAGTGATGATCCATATCAGGGCCCAAGAGATATCACGTCACCCGAACTAATGGTAAGGAATATGTTGTATGGGTTTTTTGCTTGGTTTTTCTCCTTTTTGTGGCTTAATTATGAAATTGGAGAAACAGGTGTTTTATATATTTTCCAAATGTTAGAGATTTATTTAAATTTTCAATTGGGATTTTTATTTTGAAAAGGCTGATGATTTAAATTACATGGTCACAGCATACATATTAGCATTGAAAAATATGCATTTTCATATGATCTTAGATTTTATTTTTTCATTGGGTAAAAATGTTCATTTTTCTTCACCACTTTTTCACTGTAGATTAGAGTGCGTTTGTAGCTCCCCACGCTACCCCTTCCGTGGCATGACATGCTAACTTTATCACTTCTAACTATATTTAAATCCATTGTTAGATTTAAGATAAGTTAGAAAATATGTTATTCCTTTTTCTTTCCTTGTCTTAAATTCGTATCTGAAATCATCTTACTATTTTATTTCTTCACCTGAAAAAACATAAATCCTGAGGCTTACTATTTTTTCTTTTGATTGCTTTCATTCTTTCAAGAGACTCAAATTTTGCTGATATTTTGCTGATATTTTGACTATCAGCAAAATATCTTGAGAGGTTTCTATCTCTGCTTTCTCATTTCCCATTCATTCTTTAGCTTATTCTAGCCTGACTCTGTTCTAAATATTCTACTGAAATTCTCATCTTAAGGTCAAAAGCAGTCTTCCTGCTATCACATCTAATGGTCACTTCTCTTTTCCTATCTTATTCGGCTTCCAGTAGCATTCAGTACAACTGACCATCCTTTCTTATGTGGCATCTGTGACACTGCATTTTCTTGATTTTCTTTTTGCTTCACTGTCTACTCATTCTTTTTTTTAAAATTTATTTTATTGAAGTATAGTTGATTTACAATGTGTTAATTTCTGCTGTATAGCAAAGTGATTCAGTTAACATACATATATTCTTTTTCATAGTCCTTTCCATTATGGTTTATTACAGAATACTGAATATAGTTCCCTGTGCTATACAGTAGGACCTTGTTGTTTATCCATTCTATATATAATAGTTTATATCTGCTAATCCCAAACTCTCAATCTATCCCTCCCCCACCCCCTCCCCCTTGGCAACCACAGGTCTGTTCTCTATGTCTGTGAGTCTGTTTCTGTTTGGTCGATAAAGTTCATTTGTGTCGTATTTTAGATTCCACATGTAAGTGATAGCATATGGTATTTGTCTTTCTCTTTCTGACTTATTTCACATAGTATTCACATAGTATGATAATCCCTTGGTTCATCCATGTTGCTACAAATGGTATTATTTCATTCTTTTTTATGGCTGAGTAGGATTCCATTGTATATATGTACCACATCTTTATCCATTCATCTGTTGATTGTCCACTCATTCTTTTTTTTTCTTTTTTTTGTCCACTCATTTTTTTTTTTTTTTTTTTTAACGGTACACGGGCCTCTCACTGTTGTGGCCTCTCCCGTTGCAGAGCACAGGCTCCGGATGCACAGGCTCAGCGGCCATGGCTCACGGGCCCAGCCGCTCCGCGGCATGTGGGATCCTCCCGGACCGGGGCATGAACCTGTGTCCCCTGCACCGGCAGGCGGACTCTCAATCACTGCGCCACCAGAGAAGCCCTGTCCACTCATTCTTAATCTTTACTTTATCTACTTTATCCTCTAAATGTTAGATTGATTCAGTACTGTGTAATTGGGTCTTTTTCTCTATAAATATTCTCTCTTTAAATGAGAAAGAATCTGAATTCATCTGGTCCTGTAATATGATTTACGTTTTGATGATTTCATAGTGGAAATTCTAGTCCAGGCCTCTCTTGAGCTTTGGACTTTTGGGCTTATGCAAGTTAGGTCCTGGCAGGAAACGGATGGAATACACAAAAATGTTTCACTGAAAAGAATTTAATGAAGGGACTATTTTCATTGATATGGGCAAGGTTAAGAGAACCAGCATGGAATGTTAAGGAGCCCAGGGACTAGAAATGGCAGAAAACATATGCTCCCCTTAGTCCTGGGCAGGAAGAAATGGCATTACCAGAGCCTGGTTGAGAGCTAGAATCATGGTGCGGGGGAAGGGCTCTCATTGTATATAACCACTGCCAGGGCCACCTCACAATGCAGAGAGAACAGGAAGTATAAATACCACATGCTCTCCTCCTGCCCTTTGTTCCCTTGTTGGTGCCTCCTGTTGACTGAATTTAGTGGGAAGACAGAGGGAAAGATATCTTGAGTGATGAAATCTGGTTAGCCTCCTAGGCACATAGCAAGGCAGGAAAGAGCAGAGAATGGATCTGAGGATGAGGGAAGATGACAGATAGAGACTGTCCAGCTTTCTCTTTGTAATCTCTATATGTCCATCTTTTAAACATCTCAATTCCGAACATTACATGTCCGTTAAAAAATCTTTATTTTCCCTTTAACCTGTTTCTCTCACAGTCTTCCCTTCTCAGGAGATGGTACCAGTGTCTACCTAGAAGCTCAGTTGCTTCAAAACCTGGAAGGTATTCATGAGCCCTTCATTTCTTATATCCTTTAAAATTGAGTATCAACAAGGCCTTCCAAGTCTAGCCCCAAAATATATCTTTCCATCTCTGCCGCCACCACCCTTATACAAGTGACTGTCATCTTTCTCTAGGAATACTGTAAAAACCTCCTAACAGTTCTCTCCTATTGCTCTTCCTTTCCTGCATCTTTAATCAGTTATTTACACAGCATTTGAAGTACTCTTCTTACAACTTATACTCACATTATCTCCTGCCTAAATTCCTTCTATTGTTTTCATTGCTCTTATAAGGCTGTACGTGGTCTGTATATCTTTCCACCATCATATTGTGCAACTTTTTTTTTTTTTTTGCGGTACGCAGGCCTCTCACTGTTGTGGCCTCTCCCATTGCGGAGCACAGGCTCTGGATGCGCGGGCTCAGCGGCCATGGCTCACGGGCCCAGCCGCTCCGCGGCATGTGGGATCTTCCTGGACCCAGGCACGAACCCGCGTCCCCTGCATCGGCAGGCGGACTCTCAACCACTGCGCCACCAGGGAGGCCCCATATTGTGCAACTTTTATCTTCCTTTCTCCCTGTATTTCAGCATTGTTTTGTTTGTGTTTCTTAAACATGTCAAGTTTTTTTCCTGCTTTACAGCCTTTGCAATACGTAGTTTCTTTACTTGGAATATTATCCTGGATCTTTTTCATTCTTTAGATCTCAGAGTTTCCTGATCACCCTATCTAAGTTCCTGATCACCTCATCCCAGTTCTCTCTCATGTGATCACATTTATTTCTTTATAGCACTTATCACAACCTTATGTACGTACTTGTTTAATGTCTTCTTCTCATATCAGTGTCCCATGTAAGCAAGTAGGGAGAGCTTATCTCGTACACCTGGCACAGTATTCTAGGCATACATAATAAATATTTGGTGAGTGGCAGATGAACGAACTATTTGTCTAAATATAAGAGCTTTAAAATTAGAATGTTGACACAGACTATGTGAGTATCATCTATATCTGCTTTTCATTTAAGAATGGGCTGGAACCATGCGATTAGTGAATTATGGCTTATTAAACCTAAGCTGAGTCTTAATCCAAATCAGAAGTTCGTAAATTAAATGTAATTTTAGGCTTTGGTAAAACTGATGATTCTCTGTGCTTTGGAAGAGAAAAAAAGTTTATCCCAACATCTAACCTGGAGAACGTGTTGGACACCTAATTTCCTCTCTACTGTGAGGTAGTGCACACCCTTCTTACTGCCCCCCGACCCCAGCCTGGCAGTGTGTGTAACCTAGAGATACTTAAATTAGGTGCCTCAATGCCAAACAATGCAACTTTTCCTGGAGTTGGAAAATATTCTAATTGCTACTTCTCCCCAGCACCCCCCCTTTTTTTTTGGTCCCTTTTCTTGCCTATACATAAAGATTTTTAAAGAGGGGAAAATTCTTCTTTGCAGAGTACTCACATTCCCAGTTTTTAATAATACTAACTTAAGTTTATTTAACACTTTACTATATTCTAAGGACTTAACACGCGATATCTTATTTAATCTCTACAACAAACTCTATGCAGTTGGTCCTTTCATTGTCCCATCTTACAGACCCAGAGGAGCTAAGTAACTTATCCAGTATCAAATACTAGGAAGTGTCAAAACTGGGATTCAAACCCAGGTTTGGCTGAGTTAAAGCCCATACCCACTCCTCTAGGACCCTTTTTCAAGAAAGAATTAACCCTGTCCACTTCAGGAGACCCAAAGTGCCATGGACAGTGATACCTAACCTGTAATGGTTGATGCCCAAGGCTTGTACCCCTTTATTACTATTACATCAGTGGATATTGACCTCTATGTCAGACCTTCATTCTGGCAGGGTACCTGTTCCGTAATCAAGTACTTTTTTTTTTTCCACCTTAGCTCTAAATGCTCTGGATAAGGACATTCACTTGTCTTTCTCTATTCTTCTTCTCCTTAAGATAAATATCCTCTCCACTCTGGATGCTGACATGAGTCAGATCCTGAAAATCCCACTGTAGCTCAACTGTAATTCAAAAGCTTGTGATTTTCTCACTGTACAGTACTGTTTAATCATATTTTGATTGTAAATCAGTTTCACTAATTTTTAAAGTATTACATGTGAAAATATATACTTTGGGAAAAATTTAATTTACCAACTGTTTATTTCCAATATTCTAATGTAGTTAGATAAAATAGAAATAATATAAATAAATTGTTGATTTATGAAATTTGATCTGTATAAAACTTATGTAGTACCTTTTTTATGTGGGTTTTTTTTTCCCCTTAGGCTGATTATTTGCAACCCAAGTTGTTGGGCATCTTGGCCTTTTTTAACATGCAGTTACTGAGCTCCAGTGTTGGCATTGAAGATAAGAAAATGGTAGGTGGTGATAGTTGAGTTGCAAAGTGCCAGAACAGAATTCATATAGAATATGCAGGAGACATGACCTTCTCCTTCTAGCTGCAAACATTCAAAGATGAAAAATAATCAAACGCATGATATTCTGTGTTCCTGAACAACTCACATAAGCTTTCGGGGAATCTAAACAGAAAAATTATATCATTTACTGTTCTTTTGTTTATAAGGGACAGAAAACTCACCCAGACTGGCTTAAAGGAATTTGTTGGCTCTGTAACTAAAAGTGTGAGGATAATATAGCTTCGGGCATAGCTTGATTTTGGACACGGTGTTCTCAGAATTAATCAGTTAGCTCAAATTCCTTTGGATTGGCTCTAACTTAAGTGCTAGGTGATGGCCCTAACGGCTTCAGGCTCACGTCGTCACAACATCTAGCTCAGTGGGAAGAAAAGAGACCAGCAGTCCCTGATAGCTCAAACAGAAGTTGCATTATTGAATGCATTGGCCCAAATTGGTCTCATGTGAGTCATGGCCCGTGGTGCTTTTGAATACCAAAAATGTTAAGTTACAGAAAGTAAAGTAACTTCAGTATTTGTCAGTGTATGTTTAAATGCATTTGGCACAGTGAAATTTCCTTATGATTGCTGTCACAATTGGTCACCCCTGGAAATGTTTGTCTGTAGATTGGGATAGAATTTTAGGTATTGATTAAATTTCCCTTTTTATTTGTCTCCACTCTTCAGTCAGTAAAATTATAATGAAAACCCATGAATGGAAGCTTTTATTTCAGTCTGTACTCCCCTTCTCTTAATTAATTAACCTCTAAAAATTTCAGCAACCAATACTTGTCCTTTTGATGTCAACTGGTAAACTTAATCCCCCAAATAACTTCTATCTATGTGAAATCTTTCTTACTGTTATCCCAAGTGAGAGAATAACCTCAAATCTAAGAATACTAGAGTTTGTTTTAAACCATAAAGAGTTTGCGTATTTTGGCACATAGTTAAGGTTGACTGGAGAGTTTCTTTACCCCTTCATTAGAATCTGGAGCTATTCATACAAGTCTGATTCTGTATTCCACACCAATACAAATGTGTGTATTATTTTCTGAGTATGTCATTAGTTACCTATTTGTTTTATTACTAAATTAGAGCATGTTGAATTTAGTACCATTAGGACAAAAATGCATGTGCTGCATAGCAGTTTGGGATGGATATGAAGAAGATTAAACAATAGGTATTAGATTCTTAATAAATTTGAAAATTACTGCTTAAGGGGACCACCAGAACCAAAATAACAAATCACCTTCAAAGAGGGGAAAAAAAAAGAACTCAACTCGTGTTTTTCCAATTTATAACTCTTACATAAGCACTTGGACAGAATAAACTGCCAACATTTATTAGACCTTGTGTTGCCAGAGAATAGGTACTCTGAGATTAGTGTGGGAAGCACTTGTCCTTAGGGCTCATCTGCTCCTGCCAGCTTCTTTATGGCTTTATTTTGAAGCCCTGCTTATTTTATAGGCCTTGAACAGTTTGATGTCTTTGATGAAATTAATGGGACCCAAACATGTCAGTTCTGTGAGGGTGAAGATGATGACCACACTGAGAACTGGACTTCGATTCAAGGATGATTTTCCTGAATTGTGTTGCAGGTAAATGACTGCCTGAGTTCATTAGATTTTTTGCATTTCCCAATACTAACTTGATTTCTTAATCTCTTTGAGGGAATTTGGGTTCAAACCAGAAATAAGAAATAGTTAAGATAGAAAGTCTATTTGTTTTGAAAAGGGAATGTGTTTCCTTCTTTAAAAACATTTTTCTGTGAAGTATTTTAATACATTGGGAAATAGAATAATATAATGAACCCCTATATACCCGTTTCCCAGCCTCAGTAGTTATCAATATTGTTAATCTTATTTAATCTTTCCACCTCTACCTTTTTTATTGTTACTTGGAATGTTTTAAAGAAAACCCAGTATCATATCATTGTACTTCTAAATATACCTCAGATGTATCTAGAGGATAAGGACATTTTAAAAAATATATAACCATCATAAATTATTATACTTAGCAGAACTAATAGGAATTCCTTAATATTATCTAAAATTTAGCTTTCCCCAATTGTCTCAAAGATGTTTTTTCCCAAAGATGTTGGTTTGCTTGAATTAGAATCCACATAAGATGCATATGTCACACATTTGGTTGTTTGACCCCCTAAGTAACTCTTACAACAGATTCGTCCCTTAAGTCTCCTCTCCACATTTCTTTTAGGCCACTGAGATTTTGGCGTGTAGGATTTAGCTGATTGCTAATTTAATTTAATTTCAGTAATACTGCTAACAATAAAACTACCGAATGCAGTTTAAGCTTCTGAAAGTTTCTTTTTGTTCTTGACTATATTTTATTGGAGATGTACAGTCAGAATAATATATTTTACTATATTCAAAATCCTGTGATAAACCATAATGGAAAAGAATATTAGAAAGAATTAAAAAAAATAATATGTTTTAAAGTCATGTGAAAGAATTCTTTCCTATATAGCTCTGCCATCTACTTGGTATTATTAGGTTCAGTTTAAGTTTGCTTAAAATTTTTAGAGGTTGCTTTTTCCTTCTATTTTATTTAATTTAAAAATCATATAAAGCATTTACTTTGTCCCAAATTCAAATTTGTGTAACAAGTTACACTCAGAGAATCTAGCCTTCATTCCTGAATTGCTAAAAATAGATGTGTCTATTTTTATTAATTTTTGTATAATCTCCCCCTTTCTAAAAGTATAAGCAAATGCACACTTACTCACAGATACTTTTTTTTTCATGTTAACCCTGCACCAAAAGGTAGCATATTATAAGCATTGTTTTTCACCTTGCTTTTTTTGACTTAGTGTATTATAGAGATCATTCTATTTGAGTATACAGTACTGATCTTTATTCCATTTTTATAGCTGCCTTGTAATCTTTTTGCTTGTATGTATCATTGTTTGTTCATCTAATAATTAACTGATGGAGCTTTGCAAAGAATAAAAATGATGTGACTTTTAACTTTTGTTTTTTCACATAGGGCTTGGGACTGCTTTGTTCGTTGCCTGGATCACGCTTATCTAGGCTCCCTTCTCAGTCATGTAATAGTAGCTTTGTTACCTCTCATACACATCCAGCCTAAAGAAACTGCAGCTATATTTCACTACCTCATAATTGAAAACAGGTATTGTAAATGAAATTAATAAAGATAACAGCTTTCTATTACTGCATTTTTATGTCTAAATGAAATTAATAAAGATAACAGCTTTCTATTACTGCATTTTTGTGTCTCAGGGTATTAAGGTTACTGTTGGTAGTGTGGAACTGTTCACATTCTTTTTAATTTAGAGTCCGTTAATAAACAGAAGTAATTGACATGCTTTAAGTCAGTACATACCAAACTGATGCTCTTTCAGTTGTGACATGGCTTTTATTATTATTATATTTTAAGCTTAGTAGTTAGTACATCAATAACTGAAAATTATTTTTCGTCAATTTTGAAAGGGGTGAGACTAATACTACCTTTCTTCTCACAGTTAAAAGGCAGACAATTGAATGCATGAGAAAGATTAGGAGAGCTAATAACTTTTTTTCTACAGCTTACCTTAGTTGAAACCCTTATTACTTCATTGCATTAACCAGCCTCCCTTCCTTTAAGCTTTTATTATGTTTCTTCATATTGTTCATATTTTAAAACATCTCTTTATCTGTATCATTTCAGCGTGCAGAGACACTCTGTGTTTCTCCATTTCCTAGCTGATAAATTCCAAATTGTTTATTTTGATATTCAAGGTTTTCTAAAATCTGGCCACATCTTATTTCTTAAAATCATTTCCCAAGATTTTTCAAAGCAGATATTAGACTGTAGCCAATCCAGACTGCTAATGCAAGAATATACATTACTCCTTCCCATTTTTATTTTTCACTCAGGCTGCTTTTTAGCCTGGAATGTCTTTCTATACACTGAAAGTTTTTTTGTCCATTTTTACACATACTGTTGTATGTCATAGTTACTTCTGAAAAATTAGGATTTAAGTACTATTTATTTACCTACTTATCCTTATTCTGTTGCAGTTCCATTAATCATTTTCTGTAACTGTTCAATCAGGGAGAAAATACAGAAGAAAAGGTTAATGGAGTTTTTTCCAATTAAAATACTCTTATTTTTGGTATTTTGTACATAATGGAACAATATAATCACTGATCTAGATCACTTTTTAAATACCTTTTGGATTATTAAGCAAATAGCATATCTTTGCTGTTTATTTTAGAGGAATTATTTCTCTGCCTTTTCATATAATAAAAAAATTCTCTTTCACTCTGCCAGATAGAAGACCTTAAGGTCTCTGAGTGAAGGAGTTACCGCAGCTTTCTTTATTTTTACATCCCCAGTTTCTAGCAAATAGTAGCACACAGTAGTTACTTAATACCTGTTTGTTGCATGAGTTAATGAAGACTAGAATTTAGAAACACTTTTATTTGGACCCAGAAATATTAGGGCTTTATATTTGAAGCAAGTTAAAAATTGCAGCCTCAGTAAGAATTACTTACTTATTTTTCTCTAGTATATCTTTGTGAGAATTTGTGTTTTGGAGTTGGGTTTGTATTGCCGCATTATAAACCACTCCAAAACCTAGTGTCTTAAAACAACAAGCATTTTTATTTACTCATGATTTTGCAGTCTGGGCTGGGTTCAGCTGGTCAGTTCCTTGGCTGTTCTTACCAATGGTCATTGCAGTCAGGCAGCAGGTAGACTTGGCTGGGCTTCTCCCTCTTTCATTTAGTCTCAGAGCTTCTCTCTGTCTCCATGTAACCTGTCTCTGATGGTAGGCAGACTTCTTACATGGTGACTCAGGACTCTCATGAGGACAAAACCAGAAGCTTCCAGACCTTTTTAACACTTAGGCCCCAAATAGGCCCAACATCTCTTCTGCCACATTCTGTTTTTTAAAGCAAGTCACACACGTAGCCCAAATTGAAGGTGAAGTGACTACACATAGGAGTATATACCAAGACATAGAGATTATTCAGGGCCACCAATGTAGCAGACTGCCACAGGGTGATTTTGTTAGATTTGATTATTTGTCACTATTACCTGAGAATCCTAGACATGGTTAGGAAAAATAATTTGCATGTCAACAGTCAACTAGCACTTTCAAGTGTGAATTAAGTTGGCCTTAGTTTCAACCTCTGCTTTGTGTTTTTTTTTATTTCATATTTGGCAAGTAATTCTTTTTCTTCCAACTAACTATTAGGGATGCTGTGCAAGATTTTCTTCATGAAATATATTTTTTACCTGATCACCCAGAATTAAAAAAGATAAAAGCAGTTCTACAGGAATACAGAAAGGTATTTAATTTTTTATGTATGGTTTAGGAGATCATTGATATAAAATTATTCCTGAGTTCCAGAGCACTGAGTAGAGATTCTTTAGAATCATATCTAAGGATATTATAGTCATATTCTGATGACTAATTTCTGATGACTAGATAATCCTATCTTGAGTCCATGAGTTTTAGAAGGAAGTTTTCATCTAGATCAAAGATGTAATAGGATTAGATAGAACAGAGAGCAAAGGATACAGTTCTTATGCCTTTACTACCCAGATCACTATGTTCTTCCTTACAGTCCCTAAAAGAAGTGACTGTAGCTGCATACTCTGAGTAAAGAAAAAAAGCTGTGGGAGGATTCCAATTTTTTTGTGCTACAAACCATGTTATGGAAGTGTCAGATCTGATTCTGAGCTTTACAAGGGGAATCATATGTAGTTCCAACATCCTGAAGTTCAGTGAACTCTCTGAAATTATAAAAATATTAGTGATGATTCCATAGAATTTTAGGGCAGGGAGTGGGATACCTGACCTTGGGTCAGAGTAGCAGATGTATTTACTACAGATCGCAAGATTGATTCTGAAGACTTTATATGCTTTTTTACTGGGTAAATCATCAGTCATAAGAAAGTAAGTAGTCAAAATAAGGGGTGAATTATCTGCTTAATCTGTAGACCTCGTTCAAGGCTATTGTGTAGCCCTTTGTAAATTAAGGGAAACTTGCCTTTCTTACCAAGAAGGATTTATTTTGGATAAGTAAGGTCTTTAGTTGAAATAAAATTTTTCTCCAGATCTAAAGATTTTAGAATGAAATCCCTTTCCCTGAGAATTACTAAAAGTTCATGTGCTATACAAAGGAAGAGATAGAAATTATTTTTTAAAACTGCTTTCAATTGGGGTACAGTTTAACTACTTTAATGGTAACTATGTAGGAAATACAGGCCTTCTGAAATGGTTCCTGAAGTGGTTAATTGATAAGGTGTATCTCTCTGTGCTCTTTATATAGGAGACCTCTGAGAGTACTGATCTTCAGACAACTCTTCAGCTATCAATGAAAGCAATTCAACATGAAAATGTAGATGTTCGTATTCATGCTCTTACAAGCTTGAAGGAAACCTTGTATAAAAATCAGGTATACCAAGATATAATTAAAGAGCTATAGAAAAGAAAGGTTGGAAGTTTAAAGAAAAGATGACCGATTGGTGTATTTGCTTGAGATTCAGTAGGTTCAATGAAAGAAGTGATTTTTATTTTACCAAGATTATCAGATATGACTTAGAATCAGTAATTCATGAGTTACCCTTTGAGGCTGAAGAGCTTTGCATATTTTTTTGTTGTTTTGGAAGTGTCATGATTTGGCAGTTATATTTTAGGTTTACTGCATCTTCCTGAGGAAGGGTTGTTTGTGTTTGTACAGCAGCAGTTTCTGTGAGTTTTCTCATATAACTTCCTGTAGCTATCTTTCATATACAATTTCAGTAATTATGCCATTTTACATTTTGATCGAATTAAATGTTTTAATGAAGCTGAATTTTTAAATTTCCTTTTTTATGGGACCATGAACTTTATTCTTTTCCTTGTCAGCATAATGTAGATTATCCCTAACCTTGGTAAGAGTGAGAACTGGTATTTAAAATACCAGATCACTATAGACTATAAATCATAAAGTGGAAAAATTTTAAATGAGGTATTCATTTTTGCATATCAAGAACCCATATGATGGGTCTTCCCTGGTGGGCCAGTAGTTAAGATTTCGCCTTCCAATGCATGGGGTGCGGGTTCAATCCCTGGTTGGGGAGCTAAAATCCCACATGCCTTGCAGCCAAAAAACCAAAACATAAAACAGAAGCAATATTGTAACAAATTCAATAAAGACTTTAAAAATGGTCTACATCAAAAAAATCTTAGGGCTTCCCTGGTGGCGCAGTGGTTGAGAGTCTGCCTGCTGATGCAGGGGACATGGGTTCGTGCCCCGGTCCCGGAGGATCCCACATGCCACGGAGGCCGCTGAGCCTGCGCTCCACAATGGGAGAGGCCACAACAGTGAGAGGCCCGCGTACTGCAAAAAAAAAAAAATCTTAAAAAAAAGAAAAAGAACCCATATGATAAGATATGAGAGCCTAAGACCCTCAGGAGTTAGTGAATTGCAAAACTGTGTTATATTTGTTTTCATGATAGAAGGAAGCATTTACTTAGGACAAAAGATATACATGATGGTAACCAAGTACATGCTTCAGAGTCAGTGCACTTGTGTAACCAGTGTGGGAAACAGCCAACATGGAGATGATCCTACCACATGTGAGGAGCCTTGAATCTCCTTCACTGTAGGTTTAACACCCTCCTAACTGTAGATCTAGATTATCAGTAGATAATACAGTCAGTATACTGGCCCAAAACACCTAGGAAAAAAGAGAGAAGGAAATGGTTTCTTTGCCAACTATGGCAAGAAGGTAACATCAAAGTTGAAAGCAGTTCAGTTAAGTTCTTGAATAGTGCTATCCAAAAGAATTTTCTGTGAGGATGGAAATGTTCTGCACCTACACTATATAAGCACTGCAGCCACTAGCCACATGTGGCTCTCTGGAGCACTTGAAATGTATGATTGAAGAACTGAATATTTTATTTAATTTTGCTTAATTTAAATTTAAACAGCTGCATGTGGATAGTGGCTATCTTATTGGACTATCTTAGTGCAGCTCTAGAAGAACCTACAGCAATAACCAGAGTAGGAAAATGATGTAAGATAACAGGGTTAGAGATCAAGAGAGTCTTTGTAGCGATGCTGTGAGAGTCCATGAAAGAACAAACACAAAAGATATTCTTTTAAAAGTTCAAATCTTAGCCACAGAGAAAGGAAAAGATACTTTAGGAGTGCGTTGAAAGACAGTATTTATCTAAAAGTAGATCTAAAGTTGTATAACTGTATAAACAAATAATTTGGTATAATGTAGTAATAAAGCACACTTAAAGATGGTGTGACAGTTAATAAGGTGATGGCTAATGTAGCCTTGGATGCGTAACTACTTTGATGGACTGACCTTGCAAAAGTGCTGTACTCTAGGGTAGTCACCAGAGGATCATTGACATTAAAGAAATGACAGCTTCTACTCCTTACTTTTAAGGAGGAATATACATTTTTGAAGGAATAGAGGACAGCTAAGCTCAGTGGATAGCAGAAAAATTTAACTTCTGTGTCAAAAAAAATCAGGCTATAGATCAAACTAAGCAACCGTATAACCACTTTATGAAAATTGATGCTGTTCAGGTTGAAGTGAATCCCTATGGTTAAATCCCAGAAGGACAAGTTGTTTGTGTTGAGACCAAAATAAACTTGGATGACAATGCAGAATAAATAATAAAAAGATATATTTACTAATAATTACAAATCTGAGAATGAGCCCATTGAAAATAAAGCTGCTAGGGACTTCCAAGTTATCCTAGGATAATGGTGGATGTCTAAATGTGAATCTCTGTATACCCTGCAAAACGTCATAAATAGCAAAAAGGAGAGCAAATAAAGCCACACATAAGTCACACCTTCAACATAACTGTGAGACTGAGAATACTATGAACTTCAAATTACATGTAATCAGCAGAGCTATCTCTGGAGCTCATGCCACAAGCTTGTGTTGAGAACAGTTAGATTCTGAGGAGACCCTATGAAAAAAAAGTGGACTGAAGGAACTATGGATGATGATAAAGCAAAGACAAAATCACCAACCGAGACGATCCCACTCTAGGTACAACGATACTGAAAGTTGGTCTAAGATGTGGTACATCAGAGAATTGGTTATGGGGAAGGTACTTGAAAGTGTGTAGATCCTAAGGTTGCAGTCTTTGGAAGCTATTATCTCTGGGGAGAAGTAAAAGAATAGGTAGGGGAAGGCACTTTTTGGAGAGAGTAGTAAACAGAAGGAAGAAAGTAAGAGAGAGAATTTTAAGGGTCCTGCAGAAATAAAAAGAAATCCACAAAATCAAAGATATACCTCCCCATACTACTCTCCTGCCAGTAAAAGCTACTTATGAAAAAAACTACACTGAGCTATGCTGACAGAAAAGAGTACTTACAAAATCAGAATCTTGTAAGCTACTACAAAATCCTTACTGTTAACTGCATACAGCTATTATGAAGGGCCCACAATATAAATAGAAAAAAATATATATGTTCTATACATATACAAAGTTACTGTAAGACAAAAACAGAAAATGAAATCTTTGGTTGATGACAGTTTCTCCCCCAAAACCAATCATAAAGCATAAGTAAACTAGACTTAGCACTATAACCTGAATTAAATATTTCAAGCAAGCATTTGCAGATATAAAAGAAGAATTAAGGGAATTTCCTGGCAGTCCAGTGGTTAGGACTCCACACTTTCACTGCTGAGGGCCCAGGTTGAACCCCTGGTCTGGGAACTAAGACCCTGCAAGCTGTGTGGCGTGGCCAAAAAAAAAAAAGAAGTGAGAAATTTAAACAGAGAAATGGATAAAAAAACAAGATATGAAACAAGAGGTGACTGAACTGAAGAAATTGAAGAAATGAAGGTTAAATTATAAGGACTGTGGGGGGAGAATATATATGACTAAAACTTTAGTAAGGAGCATTGACGAAAGGCAGAAGAATTATCAAGAGAACAAAAATGAGATTAGAGAAAGGAGTACAAAGGATCAAAGAAGTAGGTGAAATAGAAGCTCGGCAAAGATTTCACATACAAATAGAGTTTCTCAAAAAGAAGAATAAAACAATAGAACATAATTAGTATTTAAAACTATAACCCAAGAAAATTTTCTGGAAATAAAAGACTTTCATTTCATAAAATGAAAGGATCCATTGTGTACCTGTGAACATTGACCCCAGAATAGTCAACCCTGAGACATATCTTAGACTTTAATAATAAGAAATCTTCAGGACCTACAGGTAAAATATTTTTTAAAAATCACTTAAAAGGGCAAGAAAAGTATCAGAATTCTCAACAGCAATATACAGAGTGAGCCTAGAGGATAGCAGCATTTTCAAAAACGTAAGGGACACAAAAATAAGCCAAGCTGTCCTTAGAATATCACAGATAAGAAACACAGTTTTAACATACAAGAATTGAAGAAATGGACTTTCCTGGCGCAGTGGTTGAGAGTCCGCCTGCCGATGCAGGGGACACGGGTTCGTGCCCTGGTCCGGGAAGATCCCACATGCCGCGGAGCGGCTGCGCGCGTGAGCCGTGGCCGCTGAGCCTACGCTTCTGGAGCCTGTTCTCCGCAACGAAAAGAAGAATTGAAGAAATATGAGTTTCACAAGCAAGCCCTTCCTAAGAGGTATGCTACAGAATGGCTTCACTCAATCAAGAGATGACTGGGGAGACTTTGGCAAAAGAACTTATGGTTACTAGTTATATATTTAAAACAACGGTGGGGACAAATTTGGGAGAATTCTATGTAAATGCTATATATTTTAATAAAATAGAAATTATGCAAGTTTTTAAATGGGAGAAGAAGAGACTAAGATATAAATTAAATGAGCTTAGTCACTATTGCGTAGGCAACAACTAGGAATCAAAATATACTATTTAAAACTGGTAAACAGTTAAAGAAGCTTAAATAAAGAGACCAGAGACATTACAAAAGATATTTCTGTAAAGGGTACCTCTAGAACAAAAGTATAAATTTTCTTCTATACCAAAAGAAATTAATTTTTAGGAGCTAATTATAATTTTAAAAAACTTATAGAATTGAGGCCGGGCATATCAGTCATATTAATAAATGTGAAAGACCTTAAAAGAAAAAATATTACAAATTGACTTACAAAGCAGGAAACAACTCTGTGCTGTTTGTAATACACACGTATAAAATAAATTATTTAGAAAGGCTAAAAATAAAGGAGTGAGCAGATTTTTAAGTTGAAGTAAGAAAGCAGGAATTCTGATTCTGCCCCTAGACAAAGGAGAATAGAAACCAAAAAGTATGAAATGTGACAAAAAAGGGTACTTTATAATACTAAAAGCTGTAATTCACAAAAATGCAATAGAAGATATGGAACTTACAAAGACGATACATTATGAATATATATACTCCTGAGCAAGCAAACCCATAGAGACAGAAGATAGATTAGTGGTTGCCTGGGGCTGGGAGGTTGGGAGGAAATGGTGAGTGAACTAATAATAGAATTAATGAAAAAAATCATACTGTTATTTTCATAAATGCTGAAACGGCCTTTGACAAACTGTACCATCCATTTCAGATAAAAACACTAAAGAAAATAGGAATCGATGGATAGTACTAATATGTTATAAATGTATAGATATGCATATGTGTGTTTATGTATACTGCATACACACGTGCACACACATGCACGCATGCACACTTGATGGGAAAATAAGATGCATTCCCAGTGAAAGCAAGTTTGCTCATTATCTCCACTACAACTTAACATTCAGTTGGAAATATTGGCCAATGAATTTAGATAAGAGAAAACAATCAGAGGCATAAGAGTTGGAAAAGACATGAAACTATCTCTATTTGCAGATGGCATGCTAATATACTTGGAAAACTCTAGAAAATATCAATAAACTAGCTCAGACAACAAACAAATTCAGTAAGATAGGAGAATATAAAAATCATAATCTTCATATAGCAACAATAACCAGTTGGAAGACTTGTTGGAAAACCCAATTTACAGTAGTAACAGAAAAAGATAATATACTTAGGAGTAAGTGTAACAAGAAATGTATAAACCAATAAGAGGAAAACTGAAACACTCCTGAAAGACACAAAAATGTAATTGATTTAAACAAACGGAAATACCCCTTATTTATTGGGTAGGTTGACTCAATATTACAAAAATTTTAATTCTCCCTAGGATAGTTTATAAATTTAATGCCATCCCGAAGAAATGCCAAGTTGTTTGTTTTTTTAACTAGAGAAGTTCATACTAATGTTAAGATGGAAAAACAAACATGTAAAAAATAGCTAGGAAAAATCTGAAAAAAAAAGAAACTGTGGGAGTTCAGTAGCCCTCCCAGACATTAATATACTCTACAGCTTCTATAATTATAGCAGTGTGATACTGGTACATGAGTAAACAGACAGACCAGTGGGCAAAAAATAGAAAGTCTAGAAATAGACCCAAGTGTATATGGACATTTAGGACATGATAAAAACATGGATTTGTTCTTTTTTTCTTTTCTTTTCTTTCTTTCTTTCTTTCTTTATTGAACACACACTCATTTTATAAATTCTTTTGGAATTGAATATTTTTTGCTGAAAAATGAAACCCAGTTTATCTAACCTAGAAGTGAAGTAAAAACATTTTTAAAGCACTTAGGAGAGAGGTATATTTTAAAATTACCTTTCATTTAGTGTTCATGTATTTATTGTCTTGAGTATGAACTGCATTTATCTTTGCCAACTAAAATGTTCTTTTCCTTATTGTTTTCTAGTTTTAGCAAGGTAATGTATGTCTATAATTATATTAGTTTTGCTGTTTATTGGTTACTAATTCATCTATTTTAAGTATTTATGCCTGAATAAACCTCTAATGTTATTTAAATGAGTTAATATTGAAGTTTCTGGATGACATAAAATGTCTTTTTATTTTTCTTTTGAAACGTATTACTCTAATTTGAATCACAGTTTTAACATGGAGTTTGAGATGCTCATATATGCTTTACTTTTGCTAGAAGGAAAATTATGTAAACAAAGTAGTTCTAAAGTGGTCACACAGCTACAATATCTAAATCTAACTGGCTTGAGAATAGTCATTTCTTATGCCTAACAGTTTTTCTTACAGCATCCTCAGTAGATAGATGAAAAAAGATGACTTGAACCAACATATTTTTTCATAAAGCCTACCTCTTTCTTCCTACGTCTTTTTTTTTAAATCATCCCCACAGGACTCTTTTCCCATATCTTTTTCTGCTGTACTAGCTTTTTATACACTCCTCAGTTTTCTTATTTTAATTAATAGCTCTTCCTTATTGACTTATTTACTAAAATATCTATTATCTCTGAAAAGATACTCTTGAGCTCTTTTTCATCTTCTTCATTTCTTCTTTACCTTGTACACATATTTGTTATTGTACACATTGTATGATATTTTATCTGTTTGTTTGCATGTTTATTTTCCCTTTAGATTATAAACTCATTGGGATAAGACTATGTCTTATTTCTGTATACTGATGTAATAATACTTAGTAACTGTTTATTTAATGGATTAATGATTAAAACTTTTAAGTACACTTAATGGTTCTAATCCCACAGAACATATTGTGGACTATATTATGTGAACTCAGCAAAAACTAGGTGAAAAGACTAAAGATACAGTAATTTAATTTTGTCAATATTTGTCAGATATTCCTTAATATTTTTAAGCTTTCTGGTTAGGACAATATACTAGTTTGTAGAAGTTATATATAAACTTTCTACTTTTATTTTAGGAAAAACTGATCAGATATGCAACAGATAGTGAAACAGTGGAACCTGTTATTTCACAGTTGGTGACAGTGCTTTTGAAAGGTTGCCAAGATGCAAACTCTCAAGCTCGGTTGCTCTGTGGGGAATGCTTAGGGGAATTGGGAGCAATAGATCCAGGTCGGCTAGATTTCTCAACCACTGAAACCCAAGGAAAAGACTTTACATTTGTGGTAAGTTCTGGTAATTTGGAATGACCAGAAGAGTTCACTGTCCTAATGGGGTTTCTATATTGCATTTACAAGAAACTGTTCAGGTTATCCTTAGTGGCAGCTTGATCTAAACTAGACAATTTAGGTAATTTCTGAGTTTATTCCTTAATACTATTGCAGAGACCTTTAGCCAAAAACTATAAAGTTGGAGTCCAGTCTAGTGTGCTATGTTCTTTTAAATAAGCTTTCTAGGGACTTCCCTGGTGGCACAGTGGTTAAGCATCTGCCTGCCAATGCAGGGGGCACAGGTTCGATCCCTGGTCCGGGAAGATCCCACATGCTGTGGAGCAACTAAGCCCGTGTGCCACAACTGCTGAGGCTGCGTGTCACAACTGAAGCCCCCGCGCCTAGAGCCCATGATCCGCAACAAGAGAAGCCACTGCAATGAGAAGCCCACGCACCACAGCGAAGACCCAACGCAGCCAAAAATAAATAAAAAACAAAAAATAAATAAGCTTTCTAACCTAATCATGACAGATACTTAAAATCTAATTATTTAAATTTTACTATTTAAACACAATTGCTAAGTGTCTCCATGGGAAACTGATTCCCAGGGTGTTTTAATAGTGTGTATATAAAAATGTTTCCATAGTCGAATGAGTGTGGGAAATCTTGTAAAACAAAATTAAACAGAACTTTTAATATATTGGGGAATGTTATGAATCTCCTAGAGAAGAGTGTGTGAAAATTATTTTTTGGAGCTTCTCAGCTGACCAAGGTTCTACAGAATGCAAGTTAGGAAATTCTATATGTACAATTTTCTTTCTAAGAGTTAAAAAACAAAAAATGCAAATTGCTGGATTTATGTAAAAGTTGAATGAATCTAACACTTTATAAATGGTCTGAAAAGCCTTAGATTTGGCTTCTTAGCTACAGATTATATTTTAGTCTTGGTACCAAACTTTGTTTAAACCTTACTGAGCTTTCCTTTTCTAAGTTAAATTGACTTAGGTGACTAAGTTAAATTCACCATGGAATGAGGTACAGTTTAAGAAAATTTATACAAATTAGCCTGTAATTTTTTCTTGTTCTTATTGAGACTGGAGTAGAAGATGCAAACTTTGCCTATGGATTATTGATGGAACTAACAAGAGCTTACCTCGCATATGCAGATAACAGCCGAGCTCAAGATTCAGCTGCTTATGCCATTCAGGTAAGAGTGTATATAGACATTACTGGCTTTATGTTATTAAATTCTAGTAAGAAGGTTGTAAATTCTATGCTTTAGAAACTCTTATTTTTTTTTGACTGTCATTTTTATTATCAAAGTAATACAAGTTCTTAACAAAAATTTCAGAGTACAGAAATGTACCCTCCTAACAGATTATTATATGTACTTTGAAGTTTTTTCTATGTATATACAAATATATATGTTTTCTCCACCAAACAAGCAGATCATAGTACTTTATTTTCTTCTATGCTTAATAGTCTTATCTTGTGTAATTTTCCATGTCAGTACATATATCTCTAATTCATTCTTTTCAATGACTTAATATTCAGTATGAACGTGCCGTAATTTGTTTAAGAAATTTATTTAACACATTTAGGTTGTGTTCAATGTTTTGTTTTTTACAAAAAAATGATTTCTGAAAACATGCATAATTTCGAAGTACTTGAGTGAATATATATCAATAATATAAATATCCAGAAATTAAAATGTCTCAGAGCAGATACAGAGTTTACGTTTGATAGATTTCATCAAAAAAGTTTCACCAGTTTATATTCCCTTGACAAACCTGCCCTTAATTAAAATTTTAAGTCTTTGCCAGTGACAAATAAAAAATGATATTGTTTCATTTTAATTTACATTTAATTACGAGAGAGGTGTAACATCTTTTATATATTTATTGCTTTTTTGTGAATTTTCTCTACATGATCTTTTCCCATTTTTTCCTTGGTATTGGTCTTTTTTTTAACTGATTTTTTTTTTTTTTTTTAAGATACTGGGAGTAGGAGTTTATTTATTTATTTATTATTTTTGCTGTGTTGGGTCTTCGTTTCTGTGCGAGGGCTTTCTCTAGTTGTGGCAAGCGGGAGCCACTCTTCATCGCGGTGCGCAGGCCTCTCACTATCGCGGCCTCTCCTGTTGCGGAGCACAGGCTCCAGACGCGCAGGCTCAGTAGTTGTGGCTCACGAGCCTAGTTGCTCCACGGCATGTGGAATCCTCCCAGACCAGGGCTTGAACCCGTGTCCCCTGCATTAGCAGGCAGATTCTCAACCACTGCGCCACCCGGGAAGCCCTTAACTGATTTTTTAAGACCTATTTGGATGTAGTGGAAATTAACCCTATGTCTACCATACGTGTAATAAATATTTTTCCAGTTTGACTTTTTTTGCCCCTTTTCATGATATTTTTTTAATTAAAAGATTTTTTTATTTTGTTAGATATTCAGGTCTGAAATTCATGGTTAGAGGTATGATTTAAACATATTTGGAAGTTTTCATAGTTCATAGTAGAGATGGCATTTACAACTGTGATTCTGGATGGGATGATCAAGAGAGGGAGTATGTATAGATTAAAAGGTTCTAATAATTGAGACCTGGAAAATGAGAGCTCAGTGAGAAGAGGGAAAAAGTAAGAAAACTGAGAAGGAGCTACCAATAAGGTAGGAGAATATGGTTTTCTGGAAGACAGTGTTTCAGGAAGTATGGAGTGATCCAAATGCTGATCATAGGTTTGATAATTTCAGGGTTGAGAATTGACCATTGGCTGTATTAACATAAAGGTCATTGGTGACCTTGACAAGAGCAGTTTCAGTGTAGTTTAGAAAGCCTCATTAGAGTATTTTTAAGAACATGTGGGAAGAGAGGAATTAGAGAAATTACAGAAACTCTTTTGAGGAGTGTTGCTATCAAGGAGAGCGGGAGAATGAGATAGTAGCTGGGGAGGAAAGGGCGTAAAGATGGCAAAAAAACAACATGTTTATCTGTTGCTTGGAAACAGTTCAGTGGGAGGAGGATAGCGTTGTTGTATAAGAGAATTGGTATAATACTATTTTAAATAGGTAAAGAGATGTGGAATATAGTGTACCGGTGGAAAGAGTAGGCTTAATTAAAAACAAACACAATTTGGGACTTCCTTGGTGGTCCAGGGGTTAAGACTCCACACTCCCAATGCAGGGTGCCTGGGTTTGATCCCTGGCCAGGGAACTAGAGCCTGCATGCCGCAACTAAGACCTGGTGCAGCCAAAAAAAAAAAATTTAAAAGAAAAAGAAACAAACAAGGGACTTTCCTCGTGGCGCAGTGTTTAAGAATCCGCCTGCCAGTGCAGGGGACACAAGTTTGAGCCCTGGTCCGGGAAGATCCCACATGCCACAGAGCAACTAAGCCCATGCGCCACAGCTACTGAGCCTGTGCTGTAGAGCCCGCGAACCACAACTACTGAGCCCATGCGCCACAACTACTGAAGCCCACGTACCTAGAGCCCGTGCTCTGCAAAAAGAGAAGCCTCCGCAATGAGAAGCCCGTGCACCTTTGGTAGTGTATATATGTCCATGCCACTCTCTCACTTCGTCCCAGCTTACCCTTCCCCCTCCAGCCACATAGCACAGGGAGATCAGCTTGGTGCCTTGTGACCACCTAGAGGGGTGAGATAGGGATGGTGGGAGGGAGACGCAAGAGAGAGGAGATGTGGGGATATATGTATATGTATAGCTGATTCACTTTGTTATAAAGCAGAAACTAACACACCATTGTAAAGCAATTATACTCCAATAAAGATGTTAAAAAAAGAAGCTCGCGCACTGCAGCGAAGAGTAGCCCCAGCTCGCCACAACTAGAGAAAGTCCACGCACAGCAACGAAGACCCAACGTGGCCATAAATTAACTAATTAATTAAAAAATAAAACATACAATTGTGACTCATTAAATTAGAGTAAATTAAAAAGAAGAAACCAATTCATCTGTAGTAACAAAAGAGAAAGCAGAGCATATAAGCACTGATACTGATATTGCCAGGCTGGGGAGATATTAGCATGGAAGTTGTGGAGATCTCTTGTGATTGCTTGTTTTCTCAGTGAAATATGAAGCAAGATCTACAACTGTAAGTGTATGTGTTTTTTGTTTTTTCTTCCAATTTTATTGAGATATAATTGACATACAGAGCTGTCTAAGACGTGTAGCATAATGATTTGACTTACATTGTGAAATGATTATCACAATAAGTTTAGTGAACATCGATTATCTCATAGATACAAAATTAAATTTTAAAGAAGGTATTCTTCCTTGTGATTAGAACTCTTGGGATTTATTCTCTTAACAACTTTCATATATAACATATAGCAGTGTTAATTAATATTTATCATGTTGTACAATACATCCCTAGTATTTATTTATAACTGGAAGTTTGTACCTTTTGACTGCCTTTATCTAATTCCCCTCCCCTAACACTAAAAGTATAAATGGTCCCAAGACCAAAAAGTTAGTCGATTGCTGATTTACTAAGTCTGTTATTGGAGGTTGCTTCTGAGGACTTCTGTAGCCAGAGTGACTTTGCAAACATCAGAAAAAGCTGGCTTCAAACAAAATTTTAATAACATTTTAAAGTTAAATGAAAATGTTTTGAATATTTCTGTATTTGAACTTTCATAAACTTCCTTACTTTTATTAAAAAATGCTAAATATAAAGTACATATTCTATTAGACAGTATTTATACTTTATAATTATTAGGAATACATCTATTGCATGTGGTCCTTTTCAGTGAAATTAGAAAGAAAGAATAGTAGATGATGGGAGATATAATACCCTAACATATTTGTCTTGTTTTAAAGATTGGTATTGGAGACAAAGATTTTTTTTTTTCTTTATAAAATCCCACTTGTTTTATTTTCAGGAAAGTAAAATATAACCATTTCATTGATGGACTTGAATAGTAAATTGGTCTTTAACATTTGCATCTTATTTTCAGAATTTTAAGCTCAGTACTTTATATATAGAAATTGAGATATCTTGAATTTTTGAACTATTTTGGATTTGTAGTTACATTCATTAAAATTCAGAAAAGGTTAAATTCTAAAAATTCTACAAATATAGAAAATTCCAATTTTTTCCTCCAAATAGCTTAGTCATTTGTTTCAATACATGTTATGTACAGCACAGAAATTGCATGTTCAAATATTACCACAGCTTTGTGACCTTGAGTAAGTCACCTAAATGATTTTAAGCATTGAGACAACTCCAAAATTTTATCATTTTATGTATTTTTCTATGTATTTTTATGGCTGTAATGTGAAGAATGTTGATGGATGTAAAGGTTTATCTGTTTCATTGACGATTTACAACTGTAAAATATGTATTTGTAGGAGTTACTTTCTATTTATGACTGTAGAGAGATGCAGACTGATGGCCCAGGTCACCAATTGTGGAGGAGATTTCCCGAACATGTTCGGGAAATACTGGAACCTCATCTAAATACTAGGTCTGTAGACTCATTAAAACTATTTTCATAAAATTGTTTTTAACTTTATAAACTAAATGTTATCTTTGATATAACTTTTTAGCATTAAAAGTATTTTTAGTATGTTCTAATATGTGTTTTGCACTAAGATTTATGCTTATGATATTGTCAAAATGAGAAGTATAGTCTGCTCATTGTTTAAATTCTGTAACTTTATTTAGTATTTAGACAAATTCAGTGAAGCTGAAAGGATTGATTTTTTTTTAATTCAACTGTCAGTAGTACTTTGAAAAATCTACTTTAAATTGAATGTGAGTTGAAACTTTTGATGGGTCTAATTAACACAGAAATTTAAGAATTTAAAGCTAATCCCAAAGCCTTTAGTAATCCCAGTTAGAGATTAGAGATTTTTAGCCCTACCAATTTCTCCTCATGAAAATATTTTCTCCTTCTACTTTTAAAAAAAGTATTTTCTACCTTTTTTCCTCCCCATTTTAATAACTTTGTTAGGACTGATTGAAGGCCATAAATAATTTTTCGTTAGAAACTTTAATTTTAGGTAGTCTAAGTCACAAGCTTATTGGATATGTGACCTTGCATAAATGTAGTCTTTGAGCCTTAGTAGACATGTAGTAAAATTCTTTATAAAAGCCCTTAAGTATGCATACTTATTTGCTAGATACCCTTTAATATTTAGAAACCTTTTAAACATCATTTTATTTCTTAGGAAGAGCATTGTTTAAAGATGTAAAATAAATGTTTGTGTTTTCTTTTTTGAGGATTCCATACTTCTCCATTTATCTATATTTTATAGCACATATAGATGCTTAAGAGTTTCTGTGATCTCGTGGAAAGTTTATGGTTTTTAGAGTCATGTAGACCGAAATTTGAATCTTTTTTTTTTTTTTTTTTGCTGTACGCGGGCCTCTCACTGTTGTGGCCTCTCCTGTTGTGGAGCACAGGCTCCGGACGTGCAGGCTCAGCGGCCATGGCTCACGGAAACAGCCGCTCCGCGGCATGTGGGATCTTCCCAGACCAGGGCACGAACCCGTGTCCCCTGCATTGACAGGCAGACTCTCAACCACTGCGCCACCAGGGAAGCCCCGAAATTTGAATCTTGACTCTGCATTTGCTCACTCTAAAAATCTTGGGCAATTTACTTAATATTTCCAAGTCTCAGTTTTTTTCATCTTGAAAATGTGAATAGCTTTACTTATGTTATATGATTGTTAGAAATAGAGAAGATAATGTTAAAAAGTACCTAGCAGAGTGCCTGACATTTGACTTAGACTCAATAATAAATGCTTATTCAATGTCAGCTTGTTGAATTTTGCTTTTTTCTGAGGAAGGGGTAGTGTGGCTATTCCCTACTTCATGTGAAGTAGAAGCCACCATTTCTGCCCACTTGTTATTCAATTTAGTATTTCTTAAGAAGCCAACATTTTCTGCCAACTTCTTATTCTTTCATAAGAAGAATATTTAAGTGGTCATTTATAAGAGTGATCTTAGCAAAGCAATGAGAATTCTTATGATCCTTCTACTTTTACATCTGGGAGTTTGAAGGAACCTCTCAGATGGTCCCTCAATGGTAGAAGTTCAATTTATCTAGCTGGAATCTGCTCATTGAAATCACCACCTCATAAATGTAAGAAGTCAATAGAGAGCAATATTAATGGAATTGACTCACTTTTGTATGAAACACCAAGATACCAGGTTAGCCTGTAGGGCAGTTTTATAGCTTGGACTGCTTGATATTTTCTTCACAGGGCCTAGGAGAAATAAAAGACTTCCTAAAACCATATCCTTGTTTTTGCTGCTTTAAAGTTACACTCCTATACTCTCCTTTAATTTATTTTTTTTTCACTTGGGCTGTTTATACGCAGTCACTAAACGTAGATCAAAGGGATGGCTATGTTTGGGAGATTTGATTTTTAGAACTAGATAGATCAACTACAGTTCAAAATTGCCACAGAAATAATTTTAGGAGAAAATATCAGGGTGTGTCTTGACAGAACCTGACTTGTACCCCAATATCAGTAGTTTTCTAACTAAGTTCACCATAAAACTTGGTAAAATCATCTAGAGAATTCATGAAGATTCAAAATAGTGATGGTTAAGTGAGAGATTATTGGGTTTTTTCAGTTTTTAGCCATTTGTGATACAGTGAAATATATAATGTTTGCCGAGAACCTTGAGTATAGGGCATTAATTATATTTGTCATTTCCTAACCTTGCTTTGGTGATTAAAAAGGAACCCACTCACCTCAAAAAATTGCTGTACACATGGGTAAGATGAGACCTGTTTGAACATGTTTAAGTGTTAACACTGAGGAGCAAATAGAAAGGATCATGTTGAAGTTATGGAAGAGAGAAGTGGTAATTGATATAATAGGGACCCCGAGGGGCATCCAAATGGTAGCCATATATCTAATGGGAGATTAGATTAGAGGAAGTGAAATCTCTTTCTCTGTAATAGGGGAAGATAAAATAATGGATGGAACTCAGCAAATTTTACAGATTTAATTGTGGGATTGTGTTAATGGTTTCTTCTTTTTTTTTTTTCCATGAAGTAAGAAGTATAGGAGATGAGATTATTGGCTGAAAGTGGCAGTGGAGTTGGTATAGGTGATGTAAGGAGAGCGGTGATGATTTGAAATAGCCACTGTGGAAAGAGAAGAGAGAGCTGATAAGGAAAACTTAAAAGGATTTCTGGGCAGCATAGAGGTCCATTGAGGTTGAAGACTAAGATATGTAGTAGTACTAATCTCATAAGCAATTTAGTGATTTTTCCTCTATCAATGCAGTGGCCTAGGTATCATTTCAATGAAGGCAGGCATTTAGACTGATCCAAGGTTGGGAGCTTGGTGGATGGGTACAGCTGGTAAAGAAAATGTGGGAGTGGAGTGCATACAGGATATTACCAAGAGAGTACTTGAAGTGAAGTACCGTGGAGACCAAGCTGGCTAGGGAGAGAGGTAATGAAAAGGAGGGTATTATAGATCAGGAGAGTTTAGCAGAGTCAAGGGACAGAAGGTCTCAGTGAGAGAACAGATGTGTCAGAGTAACTGAGCAAAAGAACTGGAACTTTGGGAAACTGGCCATAAAGTGAGGTCTAAATAGTACATTTTGGAAGTGAAGACCTTTCTCTGTATTGGCAAGGGAGTCCGGACAAAGAAGTGAGGGGAAAGTCATTGAGAAGTTTTCATTTTGACTAGATGGTCCAGCCAGACATTGAAGTCACTCAGGATGATAAAACTTGGTGAAGAAAGAAAATGCAGAGCAATTTACTAAATTTATCAGTGAGTTTGGTAATCAGTGGGTTTGGTAGATGCCCATAATGAGGAGTAGAGAATAGTATATATACCTGGGTGGCTTGAACCTCAAAGGAACAGATCTTTCTTGTACAATGATGGGGTTGGAAGGATCTGAAAAGAGCATTGAGGAAGGGAGGAAGCAGACTTAAATCCTTTGAAGTACTTGGGGTGTGCGTGAATGACCTACTGCCCTGCCATTAAGAAGGCTTTAGGGAAAGTAGTGTCCTTAGCCAGATTTCAGTAAAGGCAAGGCAGTAGTGGGGTAGTCAGTGAAAGAGTTGATGTAGTTTCTTATGCTTTCTTTACTAAAGTTCTAAACAGATGGATATATACATATATATATTTTTTTATATTATAAAAATATGTATATATATTTTAATAAACAATTTTTTAAATTACAGATATAAGAGTTCGCAGAAGTCAACAGATTGGTCTGGAGTAAAGAAGCCAATTTACTTAAGTAAATTAGGTAATAACTTTGCAGAATGGTCAGCATCTTGGGCAGGTTATCTTATAACAAAGGTAAGAACTCTGTTCAGAATTTTTAACTGAACAGAAATTGTAAAGGAAACGAGAACATCTATCTGAATGCATAGTACACACAGTAGGAATTGTAATATTTGTGCTGATATAGAAGTTTTCATAGGAAATGTTTACTACTAGAGAGTAACAATTTCTCTGTTGTTACTAGTAACAGTTTCTGAGTAAGAAGGTAGTTGTTTTATCAAGCAAATTGCTATGTTCTTCATGTGTTTGTAAAATGTCTATTATGTCTGTTCATTTAAGGTTGTAAAATAATACTGTTTAAAAGGATATAAATGCTTTATCAGACTTTTTTACATAATAAAACGATTTCTTAGGTAATAAAAAGATAATATTATCCCTTAGTGGCTACTTCTAAAAGAGGATACATTATCTGAACTTCCTCCAAAATAAAAGTAGAGGTTTTTTAAAAATGAAATTTCATGGAAAAATAGAGGTATATTTCTGACGTTTTCCTAATATGAAATTTTTACATACCTGACAAACAAAAAGGTACCCTGTGTTCACCCAAAATGTTTAAGGTGTATTTAAATTTCACAACTTTTGTTTTTAATTCATATTTCTATTAGTGTTTTAAAATATTACTATAATTTGTACCTGGTAATTTCAAGAAAGTGTCTCTCATTTTCTAATGAACATACTGAAAATATAATATGTGAAATATTAAATTAATACTCTTTAATTACTTTCAGCTATGGAATATTTTATTTAGTTGTAGTTTAGTTTGTTTTTTTTTTAAGTGAAGGATTTGTATTTGAAGAAGGAAAAACCTTTAAATTTTTATAAGAGAACAGTAATGTTGGTAAATTGAAGGTTAGATTATACCAATAAAATTTGACTCTAACACCAAGTAATTTAATTTTTTTATTTCTTCCATTTTGTTTCCTATACTTAATCACTGTTTACTACTTAATAAAAATGTGATCTTGTACTTAATGTGCTGGCCCAGAGAATACCTTCTGGTTACTTTCGTCATCTATGTGCTCAAGGAATAAATATACTAAATTTAAAGTTAGCTAAGTAAAATATACTGTATTTAGGGAAGTTAATCTGTAACAAAACGTGATTCATTTTAAAATGAACTGTAAGGGGAAAAGACCATTTTTGCTGAGATAGTCGGCAGCCCAGGTAGGGGCTGTAGGGGTCTCAGCAGTTCAGGCACTTGACCAGAGGGATGGTGATGTGAAATCCTCCCTGCTTTGAGTGCATTTCTCCATAGAATACCCACTCTGCAATGTTAAATTAGCTCACATGTTGTTTTTTGGCATTAATCAAAAGAATAAAATGAATAAAACTACTTACTCTCTCTAAACCATTGGAGTTTATAGGTGCGGCATGATCTTGCCAGTAAAATCTTCACCTGCTGTAGCATTATGATGAAGCATGATTTCAAGGTGACCATCTATCTTCTTCCACATATTCTAGTGTATGTTTTGTTGGGTTGTAATCAAGAAGATCAGCAGGAGGTAAGAAATATCATTTTATTTGGTTTCTGTTTGTCCAAACATTTATGCAATGTAATTAGTGTTAAAAAGGCTACATATTAGTAGGAAATGTAGATCAAGGTATGCTATAATATGTAAATACATATGAAAATGCTTACAAAATCCTTTTTTATACTTTTATTTATCAAAGAGTTATATAATGCTTAGTTCATATCCTTTACCTATTTGTGGTTGTGTATGTGTGTGTCCTTTTTAAATAATTGGTAGTTTGATATGTATTCTGGATACCAGTTTGTGCCAGTCATATCTCACAGAAATTTTTTCCAGTTAGTGGTTTTCTTTTTAACCTTTGTTTATACCTTTTGCCATGCAGAAATTTTAAATATAAATGCCAAATTTATAAATCTTTTATAGCTTTTTAATTTAAACCTTTTATGTGATACCTTCTCTTATCCAATGTCATGAACATATTTTCCTACATTTTTTTGATCCTTTTATTTTAACATGCCCTTCAATTACTCTGAAATTGATTTTTACAGATACTGTGAGATATTGTTTAAAGTTTTATTTTCTACTAGTTAACAAGTAGTTTCGTGATCATTTATTGAATAATCTAGAATAATTTTTAAATATTTTTATATTTACTCTCGTGACTCTTTTACAGTATATTTTCTTTTCAGGGAAACATTTTATTGGCTTAATTATAGATGAGAAAAATGATTTATTATTAATGTATGATGGATTTTTTTCTTTTGAAAATTATTGCCTTAAAGTGGTTAGTCTTATATGTCAGGTAATTGTAAAATGATATTATGCAGACATATTATTCACCATAAAATGATTCTTCTTAGGTTTATGCAGAAATTATGGCAGTTCTAAAGCATGACGATCAGCATACCATAAGTACCCAAGACAGTGCATCTGATCTGTGTCAGCTCAGTACACAGACTGTGTTCTCCATGCTTGACCATCTCACACAGTGGGCAAGGCACAAATTTCAGGCACTGAATGCTGAAAAATTTCCACAAGGCAAATCAAGCAGAAATAAGGTGGACTCCATGAGTAAGTCATAACTTCTGTATACTTCCTTCTCTTAATTATTAACCAGTTAGCTCCTTTCAGTAATTTAAGCATTAGCTTTTAAAAGACCTATGTTTTCTTGCATGCCTTTTTTTCCCTTTAAGATGGCCTTTTTACTGAGAAAGAGCAGTGAATTTATAGTTAGAAAACCTCTCTTTAAATTCTTACTGTCACTTCCTTAAGCAAAACACATACCTAATTTTTCTTTGCATAAAATAGGGTTGATTTTATCTCCCTTAGAAGATTGAGGATTAATTGGGATGGTGATGATATAAATTGTTAAGTGCGTATATATATGAATAGTGAAGTGTTCTTTATACTTTTTCACTTATAAGATACTCTTTGCAGTCTTTTTCACATTTAAGTTTTAAATTTCAAAGAGTTTACTTTCATTCATTTCATGGCCTATTTTTTTTTTCTTTTTTAAATTCATCTCATTCTTTTTATTCTTCTTTTCCCTTTCTCTGGTAGTGTTTGGTATCCAGCAGGCTCTCCAGATATGCTTAATATATGTTACTATACTATACTCTGCTACACCTACTATCGTGCTATTTCTTTCCCTGTGATATTACAACTCCCACAAAGGTGTCTAAAAGAGGAATCTCATTAGAGTTTAAAATGACACTTGCCCCTATGATACAAGCACTTGGTGAGAAGAATTATATTCATCAGACATTAATAGATACTCTTAATGTCTTTGAACTTTTGTGTTTTTCATTCTTGCAGCAAGTGGGTAAAGTATATGATACTTCTGCTTCTTGTATACTTTAGCCATTTAGTGGGATCACATGATTTTCCCCCAAAGCTTCGAGGCTAATTGGAAAAACTGACTAAGACCCTTAAAGAGGCCTTCACTTACACCAAGTTCTCAGTTTGTGAGCATCTCCCTCTTGTTCCTATATCTGTGGAAGCACATATATTCCTGTTGTTAAGCACAACAGTTTGTTATTTTCTAAGATTTTTTGGACTTGCAAATAATTATGTTTAGGGGAATGTTTTTCTCTGCAGTAAGACTAATTATTGATATATTTTACATTATTTCAACAATTGAATGTTTGTTTCTGTTTCTGCATCTGAAAATGATAACAAAAAACCAAACGCGAACTCCGTTATTACCATTTCTTACTAACATAGTAATGAAAATTCTAGCTTTTAAGAGTAACATTTGTAATGTTTCAAAAGTACAATACTTTAACATTTCTCATAATTTGAAATGATTTACAAATTTTGGTGGAAGTAAAGAATTTATTTTAAATATAATTTCTTTTAAATTTACTATCTTGATTATGAAATTTATTTGTTTCCTGTTTTCTACATGCTGTTATGAATCATTATTAAAATTTATAAGTTTTAAATAAGAATTCTTAAACTGGGTAGTCCAGAAGTTCCTCAGTTAGGTCTTTTCTTAGACTCTTTAAAAAAATTACCATTTTAAAGTATTTGTGATTTTACTTGAAAGGTACTTTTACTTTTTATGTCCATTGTATTAGTTAATATTGTATATATAGCAACACAGGAAAAAAATGGATTGTTAACAAATAATTTTAAAATTAAAAAGAAGGCTATTTCTATAATTCTGCTTTTTTCCTACTAATAGCTATACTTTATCAGTGTTTTTATAGTTATTAATAATAAATAACTCATCTTTGTATCTTTTGTATTATCTTTATATCTCCTCAACATTTAATATAAATTTACATTTAATTGTCACAACAAAATTGTAAGTAAGGCAAGACAGATACTAATATTTCCCTTTTCTAAATGAGGAAACAGAAGCTCAAATAAGTTAAATGACTGTTCAAGGCAAGATAAGTCATAATGGTGCTGTTGGAGCAAGAATCTTCTGAGCAATCTTCTTGTTGGTAGTTACATTCTAAGTAAGATACCCTAATACATTTAGATTACTTTATTTCATGAAATAGATTAAAAATAAATTGAAATTTAAATGGATACTTTTAAAATTTCATCTTCTCAGTCTTTAATTACTCAATTATCTTTTTATAATCTAGTACCTACTGTGGATTATGAAGACTATCAGAGTGTAACTCGTTTTCTAGACCTCATACCTCAGGATACTCTGGCAGTAGCGTCCTTTCGCTCCAAAGCATACACACGAGCTGTAATGCACTTTGAATCATTTATTACAGAAAAGAAGCAAAATATTCAAGAGCATCTTGGATTTTTACAGGTTTGATATTAATATAGTGAACTTAATAATGACATTTAATATTGCCAGTCTTTTATGTTTAGAGTGTTCATTTTATCAGTTTAGACAATAATACTATGACAGTGTAGGGAAGAAAAGAAAGTAAGGGCCAGTGGGCCTAATACAATGGATGAAATAATAGGTCAAGATTGTTGGGCTTCTTTTCAGGTCAAAAAGCAGAGTGTGGTGAGAGAACTGGAAAATGAGTAGCTTGTAGTCTTTGGATGATTAGTCCTCTCCTGTCTTTTTCTCCCTTGTCTAGCTCTGAGTCTCTTGTTCATTGTTAAAGTCATTCCTTTACAAGGATGTTCAGCTCCCTCATCTTTCTCCCTCTGTGTTGTATTCACTTTGTAAGACTCCAGTGCTGGATAAACTCACCCATCTGCTTTCCCAGTGTCTGCATGTAAGCAGCTGAACATCACTGGAGAAAAATCACACAATGGATTTTTAACTGGTTTTCCTTTCAACTCATAGTCTCAAACATCAGTGGGACTCTTTAACAGTGCCTTCAGTCATTCTATGTTTCTCTAGTAAAGACTACTTTCGCACTCTTCAAGATGACTATTTCTTACCTTCTCTTCATTTCTCTGCTTCCACCTTACTTACTCTGTTGAGATGATCTTGCTTCATTGTTCATTAGGAAAGTAGAAGCCAGATGTCTACCAAATCCGAAAATACATTGGCTACTGTACCATATTCTCTTTCTTCCCTTCTCTTGTTCCTAAGGAAGGATCCCTTCCTGCCAAAATTCAGTTCTTCTACTTTTGTTCTTGATTTCAATCCTTCAGATATTCCTGCTTTCTCCAACATCATTAATTTTTCTTTCTCAACCAGAGTCCATAGAGCATATAGACATGCTCTGGTGTCGCCTGTAAAATATCTTAATTTTTTATAATTCCCTTGATCTTACAGTATCTTCTTCAGATACTTCCCATCTTTCTGTTTCCTTTCACAGTCAGTTTTTAAAAGAATTGCCCATCTTCTCTGTATTCCTTCTTTACTTCCCATTTACTCTTTGCCCATTCCAACAAGAGTTCTTTCTCCATTGCACTGACTCTACTCTTGCTAAGAAAATTGGTGGCCTCCATGTTACCAAATCCAATAAATGCTTCCCAGTCCTCATTTTCTTAATCTCATGGCATCATTTGACCACTTCTTTATTAAGATATTTTCTTTTCTCTAATAGCTTCTGGGATACCACATTCTCCAGGTTTCTTCAAACTACTCTGGCTTCTCCTCTCAGTTTCATTTGTTAGTTCTTCCTTGTCTATAAATATACAGGTACTCTGATGTCCTTCCCCAGGCCTCTTTTCTTCTCTCCCTCTATTCATTTCCTAAATCATTTCATCCTTTCCCCTGCCATCTTTGTGCTAATTGCTCCCAAATTTTTATCTTCAGCCTGAACATCTCCTTTGAACCCAGATTTAGTCTCTTGTGTTTCTTGAAAGCATCTCAATATGAATATATTAAAATGCTGTTTAAAATGTTTTTAAGTTTTAAAATGCAATAAAATACTTATAAGCTATACTCAACAGAATTTATTATATATTGGATTTTTAAAAGAGTTCAGGACTTTGAGGTTCTTTACAGCTCTCATTATCAATAACAGTTACTAGTATAGATTTGTATTTAAGCGGAATATGAGTATATTTAAGTGGAACAGAATGCCTGGAAATAAGTTTGCAGTTTCACTGTGAATCTGTCTTGAAACAAATACATATTGTTGCTTTGAGAAAAAAATTCTTATATATTTTTTTTACATAAACTGGTGGCTTTATAGTTTTATTTCCAGTTGTGTTTTTTTCCTCCCTTGATTGTTTTTTAATGATTGAACAAAGAAATTGTATGCTGCTATGCATGAACCAGATGGAGTGGCTGGAGTAAGCGCAATTCGAAAGGCAGAACCATCTCTAAAAGAACAGATCCTTGAACATGAAAGCATCGGCTTACTGAGGGATGCCACTGCTTGTTATGACAGGGCTATTCAGTTAGAACCAGACCAGGTAAGAGATAAATGAAAGGCCTTGTAACAAAAAGAACTCTGAACTAGGAACTTTGGAAACCTTAATTTCAATACTGTCTCTACCAGGGTCACAGTGTGTCTGGAAAATATTTAACCGTCTCTGAACTTGAGTTTCCTGATTGATAAAATTAGAGACATGCTAGAGGATCTCAGAGATCCCTTCCAATACCAAACTTCTGTGACCTTACAAATCTCCCAAATAAATGAGATTTACTGTGAAGTATACTTACATTAAACTCTATGTTCCATTACTCTAAAATTGATATAATTTTAGTTTGCTATTAAAAGTATAAGACTTGCATCAATTTTTAATAATAATAGTGATTCTCTACAGCCTAAGAAACTTTTTCAGATTACACATGCCCCCTATCACCATCTGGGAATCTCTGAAATGGTCCCTTAGAATCACTGGGCTACAGTTGCTAATGGGGGGACGTTGCATATCTCATGTATGTTGGAACAGGAAAGGGGTTTAGAATCATTGATTTATAATCTTGACTTAGATCCTCTCTAATCTCGGGGTATTCCTTTCTGTCATAATTGACATGTTCATTTTCTCAGAAATTCAGTGTGTAGGGCCTTTATTTTTCACAGGCTTGTTTTCAATTTTAAAGAATATTTCACAATCCTATTTAACTTTTCAGTTACTGAAGCCCAAAATCGATATTAGTAATATTGTGACGTTTGAGTTTTAATTTTTACGTGAGAAATAATATGACAAATAATCTTTAAACAAAGTATTAAGGAGTACTTGTTACTTTTATATTTGATCTGAACCAAAAATCAGACCATATCTGGAAAAGATAATAAATGCAATCTGAGGTTTTTTATAGGTTATCTCCATTAAAAAAAAAAAATTCAGATGTGTTTAGGACATCGGTAGAGGGCTCTGCCATACAGCCAAGCAAGTCAGTTGTTAAACTAAGAAAGGTAGACTCAGTGAGGTAAATAGCATTCTTTAATGAATATCAGTTAAACACTTTTTGGTTCCTAAGATGTATTTGAAGTAACAGTTGCTATTTTATATACTTTTAAATTTCCAGATCATTCACTATCATGGCGTAGTGAAGTCCATGTTAGGTCTTGGTCAGCTGTCTACTGTAATCACTCAGGTGAATGGAGTGCATGCTAACAGGTAATGTTTTTTAAAAGAATGATTTTCTTTTGTTGTTGGTTTGGAATGGGAAATTTTTAATTAATTAATTGGGTTGAAGTAATGTTTACTAAAGTAATGAAATCTTTTTTGTTTTCATGGTATTGGAGATAAACACCAAAAAATAATTTTTCCTGCTGTCTCTTAAGTCAATCTAGCACTTAACAGCTTATCTTCTATGCAAAGAGTCATCCTTGAATTAAATTTGCTTTATGACAGGAACCTGCAAGACTTTACCTACTATTGGTGAAGCTCATATTAGTATTCCCAGAAGATATCTAACCTCTGCCTACATTATCAGCACCAGTTATTTTCTGTGCTGGGGAGAGGGAAACTTTGTGACTGAACTAAGGAATACCACTCTAGAATGTGTGGGTTGATTTTCTCCTAAAAGACTAGTAAAAATGAAAGTAGCCTTCCTTTCCTAAAGAAAATGGGTTTCTTATAGCAAACCAAACGATACCCCCCAAAAAAGTACTTACATGTGGCAGAGATTAAGACATGCATGGTTCTTCTAGTTTAGAGAATTACTAGGAAGGTTGGTTGTGCTCTTGAAAAAGCCTTACTCCTTAATGTATTTACCAGACCCCAGTTGACTTTTCTGGACAGTGAGATCTGGTCAAAAGTGATGGGATCTTAGTTTGCCAAAGAGCACAGGCCACTGTTTTTAGTTAGTTCATGCTGAAAACAGCTCTATAATTTCTATAAATTCCAAACTGTGATTTTAAAGACCACTGTTCTACAATGTCTGGCAGTAGAGAAGCTCAATGTTAGTTGGATGGTTAGTGGATTTATGAAATGATGAAAGAAGCTTTACAGAAGCAAGGAAAGATTTGTTATATGTTTTAGATATGTTTCTCCAGATTAATTGAGAGACCTTGTGAATAAAGGGGTTGCAGAAATTTGGGAAAGTTTGTTTTGGCTCAAGCTGAGGTGTCATGTTTCCTTATGATGCACACTGCACAGTCTTCTCTTTGGATCTGTGATACATAGAGCCTCCTGATCGTTCGATTTGTGGAAAGGCAAGTTTCAATATTCAATGAAGGATACTGTATCCTTGAAGCAAATGGTCATTGAGGGGATGAGTTTTCTTTGGGGAGAATATTTGCATTTAAACAAATATTTCTCCAAAATTACTGACTGTGCTTAACCTACACAATCTTTTTTTTAATACTTTTATGGAAGTAAGTTCTCACAGCCTGATCCTCATTGCCATTTGGTACTTCTTGGTGTGATATATACCCTCTGGAGAGCAACTCCTGCTAATTCTACTCAGATTTTTTTTTTTTTAATATCTTTATTGGGGTATAATTGCTTTACAATGGTGTGTTAGTTTCTGCTTTATAACAAAGTGAATCAGTTATACATATACATATGTTCCCATATCTCTTCCCTCTTGCGTCTCCCTCCCTCCCACCCTCCCTATCCCACCCCTCCAGGCGGTCACAAAGCACCCAGCCGATATCCCTGTGCCTCTACTCAGATTTGTATCCTAAAATTTTGATACTTTGGCATCGAGTGATAAGCTAGTGAAGTTATTCAAAGTTGGACTTTTGAAAATTATATTTCTATTGTATTTCTTTTAGCTTTGTTCTAAATTGTTCTTGGTGGTACTTAGACATTAGAGAATATTTGATATTTATGCTACTACTTTAGTTTTTTTTAATAAAAATTAATTGACTCATTTGTTATGTTTTCTTTATGTGTTTTTACTACAGAAAGAACAAGGAGGGCTTTTAAGGGCATTGATCCCAGCCTCCCTGAGTCTGTTACCTTATTTATAGTATGTGTACCTTTGTTATTATTAGGTAATTAAATAGAAAAATGTACCTAGCTGAGGGTCTAGTATATAGCAGGTATTCAAATGATATGATTTAATAAAGAAGAAACATGGGGAAGTATAGCTTCTTCTATACAGTCATGATCTAAACATCACTAGCCATCTTAGTGTCACATAAGTAGGATACTTAGAAAAAATAATTACCTATATAATGCTGCTTTTAAAAACCCCAATTTTAAAGTAACTGAAAATAATTTAAGAATAGTTATGTATTTTAGGTAGCTAATTTTGTATCCTTTGTCATACTATTGACACATAATTTGTAACATTGTTATGCCTTTATTATTGAGTGTCCTATGTACCCCAGTACTCAACCTACCCCACCAGCGTCTATGTTTTTTGTCTTAAATTTAATTCAAAATACCAAGTTATTAGAATTGCTTACCTCTGAATGCATGTATGTTCAGTTGGCTCTTTTTTCTCCCTGCTCTTTGTTCAAGTTAAGCATGCAACTCATTTTACAACTGCTCTTTGTAATTATCCAGGCCACCAGCTTCTATGTTTTTTGTCTTAAATTTAATTCAAAATACCAAGTTATTAGAGTTGCTTACCTCTGAATGCATGTATGTTCAGTTGGCTCTTTTTTCTCCCTGCTCTTTGTTCAAGTTAAGCATGCAACTCATTTTACAACTGCTCTTTGTAATTATCCAGGCATTAATTCTGCTCTAATATATGACAAATTTGTCCCAAAAAATGGCATTTTTAAATGGCTGTATCAGAAGCAATTATTGAAAAAAATGTTTTGGGGGACTGGAAACATTAAAATTTGGGGGATTGTTTTGGATAGAGAGAATTATTTTGTACCTACATACAAAATACAATACCATACAAATACAATGAATAGAGCAACAAATAACTACAATAAATAGAGTATCTAAACCAATGAAAAAATCTCTAAATGCCACTTTAAATAAATGTTTAAGTGATACGTATTTCTTTTAACAGGTCTGAATGGACAGATGAATTAAACACATACAGAGTGGAAGCAGCTTGGAAATTGTCACAGTGGGATTTGGTAGAAAACTATTTGGCAGCAGGTAAAATTACTTCTTAAAATATAAGCAGTTTTAATATGCCATAAATATTTAGACTTAAGTAGCTAAGCAACATTCGTAATTAATCTCTCAGCTTGTTTTATGATTGCCTTGTTTAAGTTCAAAGTGGAATGAAACTATTTGTTCCGAATTTCTGTTGACCATTTTATCAAATGAAATAAAGCTTGTTCTGGAATCCAGCTATCATGGCATGCCTTGACTCTTCATTTGTTTTTCAGATGGGAAATCTACAACATGGAGTGTCAGACTGGGACAGTTATTATTATCAGCTAAAAAAAAAGATATCACAGCTTTTTATGACACATTGAAACTAGTGAGAGCAGAACAAATTGTGCCTCTTTCAGCTGCAAGCTTTGAAAGAGGCTCTTACCAACGAGGATATGAATATATTGTGAGGTATTTTGAGGTTTCCATTTTTATATTCCTGGTCTGTAGGTGTCATATGACAGGCTTGGAATTTTGTGCTCGCTAAATAAGTGATAGTGTGTTTGGTGTTACGCAGAGCTCACAAAATGGCTCTTTTCATTTTTTTACCTCACAATCACCCTATCTATAGTTTTTTAAAAATGTCCTAACATACATCCTTTTAATTAGAAAGGCAAATATGAGACTTCTAAAAAATAGCAAAAATATCTTACATTTGTCTTGTTGTGATGTCATAGTTTATTTTCTATATAACCTAAATAACTAGACGTCTACTCTGCCTGGCACATTGGTGCTCAGTACTTGTTGGTTCCCTTTCCTTTTTCTCTTTGAGAAATGCAGTTGACATTTCCCACTCCCCCCTCAAATGTAGGTACTACATTACTCACAAGTAATATTAATATTACTCACAAGTAATATTAATTTTTAGAGGTAAGGAAGAAAATGATGGAAAACATTTTAGGTCTGTTAATTTACCTGAAGAAAAGAATAAAACATATGCTGTAATTGAACAACAGTAAATTAAAAAGAAAAATACGCTATTTTTTAAATTATATTTTGTATCAGCCCCTTTGGTAACAGCTTAATGAAACCAGAGATTGGACCACTGGGATTAATTCAATTATGTAGCTACTCAACTGCATGCTTGAACACTGGGTTATAGACATGGGAAAAAGTTAATTTGAATGTATCACAAATGTTTCCATCAGCCTTAGGGAAAAAAAAATTAAAATTGCATTCATTTCACAATTTTTTACTGGCATCTACTATGCCAGGTCCTCTTACAATAGCACCAGCAATATATACAAATATTTACATTGATTTATATTTTCTTTTATCTTTATACAGGTGGTAAAGTCTGGCTTTCATACATTTGAATTTAGTTTTATATACCCTTCTCCAATTTAATTAGAGGGGTCTAGGGATCATAGCAAAGCACTAACTATTCAAATCAACATAAATTAGTGTTTATACCCAATTTGAAAAGTTTTAAATGTTACTGTTTATATACCAAGAATATATATATTGGTTAAAGTTTTTCCAAAGAAAACTGCACATTTCATATTCTTTATGGTTAATTTAAAGTACATGCTTTATATGTCAGATTAATATGGCTGACTATTATAACATATTAACATAGGCTCTATGTGTCTTCAGATTGCACATGTTGTGTGAGTTGGAGCATAGCGTCAAACCACTTTTTCACCAGTCTCCAGGTGACAGTACTCAAGAAGATTCACTAAATTGGGTGGCTCGACTAGAAATGACCCAGAATTCCTACAGAGCAAAGGAGCCCATACTGGCTCTCCGGAGAGCTTTATTAAGCCTCAACAAAAGGTTTTACACACTTTTTTTTTGCATGTCAGTTATTGTGAATTCAGTATTATATTTGCATATTACTTGGGAGTATTTATCTTTCCTAATTTTCTCTCTGAATCTGTATTTTTCTATTGTCAGTTGTCAAGTCTACACTATATAGTTAAAATGAGCCTAGAACTTAAAAATTACTTTGATGTGCAATATATCATTTTTTTAATGTTGAAAACGTATCTGGGGGAGGTACAGATATAAGTCAATAGTAAGGTCTTCATAGGCTTGTAATTGATAACAATGGAGAACTCTAAGAAAATTAAAATTAGTTTTTTAACAAATAAATATTCTTTGATTCCTTTGAAAAGATATATTGAGAAGGTTCCATGTTAGGAAGAGATATTTTAATTAAGCTGTTGAATATACTTAAAAATGCTCTTTCCCCCCCCATTTTGTCACATTCCTTTAGACCAGATTACAAAGACATGGTTGGAGAATGCTGGCTACAGAGTGCCAGAGTAGCTCGAAAGGCTGGTCACCACCAGACAGCCTACAATGCTCTCCTTAATGCTGGAGAATCACGACTTGCTGAACTGTATGTGGAAAGGGCAAAGTGGCTGTGGTCCAAGGTAATGGCCAAGGGGACGTCATTGTACATACTTCCATCATAGGTACTTCCTACAAAGGCATGACAGAGATTAGATCCCTAATCTAAATTCAGAACCTTCTATTTCTGTCACCTTTCTGCATCATTTATCTACTATCATCTGGAAGAAACTTCCTTCTATCCTGAAGTCCCCAAATATTTTCCCATTTCAAGACTGAAAGTGCAGTTCTCTCTGTTTTCATCTGTCTTCCATTTTTTTCTTGAGGGAAATGACCAATTTTTACTTTGTTTTTACCATATATATATGTGTGTGTATATATATATGTGTGTGTGTGTGTGTGTGTGTGTGTGTATATATATATATATATATATATATACACACACACACACACACACACACACATATATATATACATGAGTGCACTCAAGAAATGTTTAGGTGAACATAACACTGTCCTTATTACATTCTTGGCAGATAATTAGTTTTGTGTAGACTTGCCACTGTTGCTGTAAAGATCCACTTCTAATCTAGCCTGTCAGAAAGGGCTTAGCTTCAGAACAAACGTCCTCAGCAATCCTCAGATTAAAGCTACAGTTATAAGAAGGGGGCTTTAAAATATACAAACTCCTTGAAAAGCTCATGCCGCAGATTTAAAGGACTCTTACTTTCATGTCTCCTCATGCTTGCCACCAGTCTAGAATTAGTAGTAGGCATAGCATGTTCTGAAATTGACGGTTAGCAACTATAGTTGGTGCCATCTGTGATTAAACCAACTTTTATGGTGGCTAAGAAAGGACAGGGGAGGAGATGTTTCCTGGATGGGAGATGAAAGTAATAATTCAGCCTGCATTAGTCAGGTCATTTTCAGAACTAGTGCTAGAACATGTATGTATTGTAATACCTTAAATTCAGTATGCTCAAAATGCAATTCATCATGTAAAATTCACTGCCTGTTTCTCCTCCCATATTCCTTATTTTTCTGAGTAGGACTCTGTCACATCCTCTCATTTATGACAGTGATCTGGGCATCATCTTGGACTTCTTCCTCTCCCTCACTTTCCACATCAAGTTGGAGACTAAACTGACCTTAGAAATATCTTTTGAATCCTCTCCCTCTTGTTTATCTTTGCTGCTTTCCTTCATGCCCTTAGCATTTACACCCTCTGGCAATATTAAGTTTTTTTTGAGGTCTCACCATTTCTTGGTGTTCATTACTGCAGTCTGTCATCTTTCTAAAATGTACACTGAATCATGTCACTCCCCCAGTTAAAATCCTTCAAAGTATTCTTCATGGCTTTAGGATTAAGTCAGAACTTTAGAAAGTACACAAGGCCCTTTCTCATCGAGTCTCAGCCTACCTCTTCAGGTTCAGTTGTCACAAACCCTTTAGTATTCACAAACCCTTTAGTCTTCACAAACCCTTTATCTCACAAACCCTTTAATCTTCAGCTAAAACCAGACTACTTGCCTTTTTCTCAACTAAAATTGAGACACTCTTCTACCAAGAGTGTCCTTCACTGAATTCTTTGCCAGGAAAATTTCTACTCATTTTTTAAGACCTAATTTAGATTTTCCTCATGTGATTACTTTGCCTGACCACTGCTCAACTCCATTTTCCTATATCTTCAGGTAGATTTAGCAGACTGTCTTCTCTTTCCTACATAATATGCATGTATATTCTTCTGTTAATAACACTTAGCACATTGTGTTGTTGTTTTATAGTTTATTCCCTCACTTGACTATGAACTTTTTTTTTTTTTTCCGGTACGCGGGCCTCTCACTGTTGTGGCCTCTCCCATTGCGGAGCACAGGCTCCGGACGCACAGGCTCAGCGGCCATGGCTCACGGGCCCAGCCGCTCTGCGGCATGTGGGATCCTCCTGGACCGGGGCACGAACCTGCGTCCACTGCATCGGCAGATGGACTCTAACCACTGCGCCACCAGGGAAGCCCATACTGTGAACTTTTTTAAGCTAGAGATTTTGACATATTTATGTTTGTTTATCCCTAATCATCTACATATATCTTCAGTTCCCTGCACTTTGACTGACTGTAAAAAACAAGTGAATGAATGAATACAGGAGTTCTATATGAAATGAAGCAATGATTCCTGTTTAGGATTTTACTTTCATAGGAGGAAAATGAGAGATGAACATGAAATTACGAATAGATTTATACATAAAATACCTTATGAACTTTAAATTCTAACAGTTTTATTTGCTTTTCAGAAAATGGAAATATGTTCTTAAATTAAAAGGCTTGTTGTTGCCTTTTTTTCTTTCAGGGTGATGTTCACCAGGCACTAATTGTTCTTCAGAAGGGTGTTGAGTTATGTTTTCCTGAAAATAAAACCCCAACTGAAAGTAAGAACATGTTAATCCATGGACGAGCTATGCTACTAGTGGGCCGTTTTATGGAAGAAACAGCTAACTTTGAAAGCAATGCAGTTATGAAAAAATATAAGGTAAGTGAATGTATAATGCAATTTCAGTTAGAAACTCACTTTTTTTGTTGTTTTTGAGAGTAGATAAAATTACTTTAAGGTCCATATGGGAAGAGCACATGTATAAAAATAGCCAGGAAGCTTTTTTGGCTTTTTAGTGAATATATAACATAAGTATAGTTGGAGGAATTATCACAAAATAAATATAGTCATGAAACCGCCATCCATATCAAGAAGTAGAATGTTCTTAATGCTCTAGAACTCACCCTTTCATCCTCCTTCCCAAAGTTAACCACAGTCTGGCCTGAAAATTTTTGAACAAACACAGTATATACCTTCCTTACTACGTATTAAGCCTTACATAGATGGTGTTAGAAAAGAGATACTTCTCAGTAACCCATGGGGTCAAAGAAAAAATTGCAATGGAAATGGAAAAATACTTTGAACTGAATGATAATAAAAATATGACATGGCAAAACTTGGATTCAGCTAAAGCCATTCTTACAGGGAATTTGAAATATTATTTACATGTGTTAGAAGAAAATAAAGGCTCAAAATTAATAAGCTAAGAATCCATCTCAAGAAGTTAGAAAAGGAACTGAAAAAAAATTAGAAACATGGAATATAGAAGATACAAAATAATAAAATAAGAGTGGATGGCTAGAATTGTGAAGCAGACTAACCTGGAAAAAGGAGTTAGACAAAAAGTTCTAGATCTGCATTAGAATCACCACTGAGTCTTTGACTGAATACCACGATACACATGCATAACTCAAAACTCTATGAGGCCCAGCTGGAAACAGCTGCTAAGGAAAGAACAATCATGGGGGAACTATAAGAAGAACAATTTCCAGAAGGCAAATAGGCCCACTGATAGAAATCAACAATGTCAATCTTTTGGATTATAGAGCAGAAAAGAGTGGAGTGACAAGTATATTTTAGAGGGGCAAACTGAGGATAACCAGGATGTGTTTCAAGACTTATTATAAAGGTATAGAAATTAAGATGATGTTGTGTTCATGTAAGGCTAGGCAAATAACCAATAGAACAGAAGAGAGAACCCAGAAACAGATTCTAGGTGGTATTGTAGAGTTGAGAGAATGATCTTTTCCGTAAACATTGTTGTGTTATTTGGATAGCTTATGGGAGGAGAAATCAAACTTGATCCCTTCTTTACAACATAAACAAAAATAAACTTCAGGTAGATTGTAGATCTAAATGTGAAAGGCAAAATAATAAAGGTCCCAAAATAGAATATAGGAGAGTATCTTCAAACCTAGAGGTAGCTCAGGACATCTTAAACAGATCAAAAACAATAACTATAAAAGAAACGATTAATAAATTTGACTAACTTAAAATTATGAATTTCTGTTCATCAAAAGATACCATTGAGAATGTAAAGGCAAGAAGGACGGGAGGTGGGTAGGGGGGAATAGATGAAGAGGATTAGAGGTATAAACTTTCAATTATTTAATAAATAAGTCATGGAGACATACAGCATAAAGAATATGGTCAATAATATTGTAATAACTTAGTATGGGGACAGGTGGTTACTAGACTTATCATGGTGATCATTTTATAGTGTATGCAAATGTCAAATCATTATGTAGTACACCTGAAACTAACATGATATTGTACATCAGCTTTTATTTTTTACTTAAAAAATAAAAATATATATTTATTAATAAATATTTTTTAAAAGAATGTAAAGGTAAGCAATAGATTACAAGATATTTGCAATACATAAATGGTGAGGCTTATATCCAGAATATAATAAGAACTCTTAAAAGTCAATAAGAAAAATACAGACAACTCAATTTTAAAATTGAATAGAAGACTTAACAGAAGGATATATATAAATGACCCCAAAAAAGAAAATATCTTCACTGTAGTAGACAGGAATAGATGCAAATTTAAAAAGTATTATGATGAAACTAATACAATATTATAAATCAACTGCCGTTCAGTTTAAAGAAAAGTATTATGAGCTAACACTATATACCTACAAGAATGGTTAAAATTTAAAAGATTGATATTTTCAAGTGTTAGCAAGGCTATAGAGTATTTAGACGCTCATACAGTGCTGCTGGAAGTATAAGTTATTACAATCATTTTGGAAAACAGTTTGGTGTTTTCTCCTAAAGGTGATAATACTGTGACAGCCACTTTATCAATGCTGAACACGTCTCCATGGAACATGTACAAAAATGTTTATACCAACGTTATTTGTAGATTTTAAACTGGAAGTAGAAATGTCAATCAATTATAGAATGGATAAACGAATTATAACATATCCCTATAATGGAATACTGTATGTATACCAATGAAAACCAACAAACCAAAGTTACATCCAACAACTTGAATGGTTCTCCCAAACTTAATGTTGAAGGAAAAAAGTCATATGAAAAAATCATACATGTAGTATGATTCCATTTATATAAAGTTCAGAAATGAGCAAAACAAAATTCTTGTATCAGAAATGGAGATAGTGGTTGTTTTTAGTCCATATGCACTGCTATAACAAACATACCATATACTGGGTGGCTTAAGCAACATTTATTTCAAACAGTTCTGGAGGCTGAGAAGTCCAGAATTAAGGTGCTAGCAGATTCAGTCTGGTGAGGCCCTGCTTACATAGACAGCCATCTTCTCCTTATGACCTCACATGGCAGAAGAGGCAAGGGAGGGCCCTGGGGCCTCTTTTATAAGGGCACTAATCTTATTCATGAGGATTCCACACTTATGACCTAATCACCTCCCAAAGGCCCCACCTCCACATACCATCACATTGGGGATTAGGCTTCAACATATGAATTGGGTGAGGGGGGAGGGGGGACAACATACAAATATTTAATCTGTAGTAGTGGTTATTTGGGAGGAGAACAAAGGGAGTAGTGTTTGGGAGGGCGAAGGGGGAGGCTCGTGTTTCTGGAGTTCTTATATAAGTGTGATCACTTTGTGATAATTGAGCAAGCTTTGCATATAAGATTTATCTTTCTGTATGTAGATTTTATTTTCTAAAATAAAATTTTAACTTAAACCAGGAAGGAAGGAGAGAGGGAGGGAGGAAGAAAGCAAAGGAAGGGAGATAGAAAGATGATGAAACCAGATTGAAAATATCTTTTTAGAAGCAATCTTAATTAGCATTTTCCTTCATTCCGTTTGCTTCTCCTTTGACTAGATGGGAAAAGCACACTGGGAGCCTCGTCCCTGTGGCCCGTTTTAGGCACATGAATCCAGCATCTGTTCCATATATCTAATCATGTCATTCTGTCCTCTATCCACAAGCAGGTTTGTATCTGTAAGGTTTTAGGATTAGATTTGGAGGAAACTTACGATCTCATTTTAAGGTTCCTGGTCTAAACTGTGTTCTCAAATTTGCTTGAATTAAGAGTCGAGCTTTATTTAAAATTTTTTTTTTTACTCAGCTGTTCTATGTATTTTCCATCACATTTCAAGTAATATAGTTAAAAATTAATAAACCACACACAATATACAAATATAAGGGAAAGGGAGAGGAAATGACAAAGGCGACTGAGTAGGAGTGGCCAGAAAGGTAGGAGAAAACTTGGAACATTGTGGCCTCACAAAAGCAAAAGGAAGAAAGTGATTCAAAGAAGAAATGGCATGGACAACAGAAACATGCTGAAGAGAGGTTACTCACATGAGATCAGAATTGGAAAGTATGTCTGTTTAAGTTGCTACTTTAGTGGAGTGGTGTCTACTGAACCAAAAAGAAATAGTTTGAGGAATGACAGTGAGTTGGAGAATTCTTTTCAAAAGCCTGATTATGAAGGAGTTGAGAGAGAGGGCAATGACTTGTAGATCTTAGAGAAAAATGATATGTGATTTCTTTTTTAAACCATATTTGAATGCCTTTAAAGTCCTGTCCTCTTCAGAGATTTGGTATTCTTCTTTCTCTGAGGTTTTTTTTTAAAACAATAAAAATATACCTGTACACACATACATGAAATACCTTAATCCATCTGAAAATTATTTTGATATATCATATAAAGTGGCAATGTAAGTGGAGTGTTTTTCCCTATATAGCAAATTAGCATGACATGTTGATCAGCGGGCAACCCACCAGAACCCACCAGCTATCCTGAGAAAACCTTTGTAAGAAAGTAGCTATTCCTTATTTACACCAGTCAGTCTGCCTTTGACTTTGCTCTGCCTAGATGTCGGTCTCATACTTTTGATCCCTAATTATCTATTTATACTTTACTTCCCAACATAGTGGGGGGTTTTATTAAGTGGATATTCTCTGTTATCTTTTACAGGATGTGACCTTGTTCCTGCCAGAGTGGGAGGATGGGCATTTCTACCTTGCCAAGTACTATGACAAATTGATGCCCATGGTCACAGACAACAAAATGGAAAAGCAGGGTGATCTCATTCGGTATATAGTCCTTCACTTTGGAAGGTGAGAGTGAGAACTGCATGTTTGCTGATTAAATATATCAAGGTGACTCTGTTGATGTTGAACTATTATCACAGATCTTAGCATATGTAGGATGTTTTCTGCTTTATGATTATCACCTTAGATAAGATATAAATTTTTTCTTTGTACAATTTTTTCCTTCCCTTTAAATAACAACTATTTTAATGGAATAAGTAATATATGCATGTTTTTTTAAAATTCAGTAGTACCAAGAATATACAATGAAAATTAAGTGTCCTTCCCATTCTGGACCCTCATCCTCTGAGTCCCCTTCCCTAGAATTCCAGAAGGCCCTAAATCTAGTACATTTAATGGTTTTATTTAATTGCCTGTGGAATGTTTCCTTCCAGCCCATTCTCTAAGAAGTAGTATATATAAAAATGGTTTTGACATTAGACTTGTAGAAAGAGCTTATCGCTTAAACTAGGTAACAGGTGAAATGTAACTTAATTTCGTATATTAGTGTATTATAGTCAAATAGTGTATTGTCTCATGCCTACTGTTTATATTATCACAAATTATTAATTCCTAAGAAGTAATAATAACGTTCCACTCATTTTCTTGTCATACTCGTGGACCATTGCTTTACTGATGAATAACTTACTTCATACTAATAAATTTATTTAAAGTTGCCTATTATCAGGTATTTTGACTTCTCAGTTCAATATTTTCAGGAATCAAAGCAATGTATTTTTGTTCATCAGCAGTGTTAGGATTGCAAGATTTGGCCAAGCCTTTCTTCCCAAAATGGAATTCAATTTTTGTTTGCTTGTTTGTTTTTTTGTTGTTTGTTTGTTGGCCATGCCATATGGCTTGTGGGATCTCAATTCCCCAACCAGGGATTGAACCTGGGCCACGGCAGTGAAAGTCCGGAATCCTAACCTGTAGGCCACCAGGGAACTCCCTGGAATTCAAGTTTTATAAAATCCAAACCTAATTTAATTTTTTATTGATTATTAATGACTTGTTATTGAGGAAGAATTCCTGGCATATTGGCATTTTGAAATGGAAGCATAAGCAGAGGACAGTTATTAAATTCATTTTTCTTTTCTAAAATGAATAATACCTCTCATTTGCTCTTTAGTCTTGACATATATCATATACATTGGTATACAGAATTTATTTAATACATTTCTTCTAAAACGAGTTATTTGGAGTCCTTGATATGCATAAAACTATTAGGTATAGTGTGAGATTTTTAAAAGTACAGTTTAAGAAAGTAAGACTATTTTAGAATATATTTTATCCATAGTAGTTAAAATAAAACATATGGATGCTTAAAGGAGTAAATAAGCTCAGCTATCGATGCTTTTCCTCTGAGTCATTGAATTACTGTGTTATTGCTAATTAAGCATTAGTGTTTGCCCTCAAGGAGCTACAGTCCAATTGGGTAGAGAAACCTTAGCACACAAAATATTTAAATAATGGTACATAGTAGAATGTGATCAAATATCAAAATAAGTGGTACAAATATTAGAAATATCTTTTTGATACTAGCAAGATACCAAAAATGAACCAAACAAGTCCAGGAGTCATGGATTTGGGGCAAATCTGAAGTCAAAACTCAAACCACTGGCTTCATGATATCAAAAGTATCTCTTTGCACTGCATTGCCAGAGAAGTTTGGTAGGCCTTGTGAAGAAGGTAGGATTTAAAAGGTAATTAAATTCAAGAAAGAGAGGACATTACAGGCATATCTCATTTTATTGAGCTTCACAGATACTGTGTTTTTTACAAATTGAAGTTTTGTGGCAACCCTGTGTTGAACAAGTCTATCAGTTCCATTTTTCCAACAGCATTTATTCACTTCAGGTCTCTGTATACTCACATTTTGGTAATTCTTGCAATATTTCAAACTTTTTCATTATTATTGTGTTTGTTATGGTGATCTGTGGTCAGTGATCTTTGATGTTAACTATTGTAATTGTTCTGGGGCACCATGAACTGCACCCATACAAGACAGCGAACTTATTCCATAAATGCTGTGTGTGTTCTGACTGCTCCACCAACTGGCCATTCCACCATCTCTTTTCTTCTCCTTGGGCCTCCCTATTCCCTGAGACAACAACATTGAAGTTAAGCCAATCAATAACCCTACAATGGTCTCTAAGTGTTCACAGGAAGTGTTGAAAGGAAGAGTCACACATCTCTCACTTTAAATCAGAAGCTAGAGATGATTAAGCTTAGTGAGGAAGCCATGTCAAAAGCTGAGACAGGCAAAAAGCTAGGCCTCTTGTGCCAAAGAGTTAGCCAAGTTGTGAATGCAAAGGAAAAGTTCTTGAAGGAAATTAAAAGTGCTACTCCAGGGCTTCCCTGGTGGCGCAGTGGTTGAGAGTCTGCCTGCCGATGCAGGGGACGCGGGTTCGTGCCCCGGTCCAGGAGGATCCCACATGCCGCGGAGCAGCTGGGCCCGTGAGCCATGGCCACTGAGCCTGCGCATCCAGAGCCTGTGCTCCGCAACGGGAGAGACCACAGCAGCGAGAGGCCCGCGTACCACAAAAAAAAAAAAAAAAAAAAAGTGCTACTCCAGTTAACACATGAATAATAACAAAGTGAAACAGCTTTATTGCTGATATGGAGAAAATTTTAGTAGTGTACAGAGATCAAATTGGACACCATATTTCCAAAGCCTAATCCAGAGCAAGGCCCTAACTTGCCTCAATTCTAAGAAGGCTGAAAGAGGTGAGAAAGCTGCAGAAAAAAAGTCTGAAGCTAGCAGACATTGGTTCATGAGGTTTAGGGAAAGAAACCGTCTCCATAACAGAGAAGTGCAAGGTGAAGCAACAAATGCTGATGTAGAAGCTGCAGCACATTATCCAGAAGATCTAGCTAAGATCATTAGTGGTGGCTACACTAAACAACAGAATTTCGATGTAGACAAAACAGCCTTATATTGGAAGAAGATGCCATCTTTCATAGCTAGAGGAGAAGTCAATGCCTGGCTTCAAAGCTTCAAAGGACAGGCTGACTCTTATTAGGGCCTAATGCAGCTAGTGACTTACTACTCTGAAAATCCTAGAGCCCTAAGATTTATGCTAAGTCTATTTTGCCCGTGCTCTGTAAATGGAACCACAAAGCCTGGATGACACCACATCTGTTTACAACATGTTTTACTACATATTTTAAGCCCACGGTTGAGACCTACTGCTCAGAAACAAAGATTCCTTTCAAAATGTCAGTGCTCATTGACAATGCACTTGGTCACCCAAGAACTCTGATAGAGATGTATAGTGAGATTAATGTTGTTTTCATGCCTGCTAACACAGCATCCATTCTGCAGCCCATGAATCAAGGAGCAATTTCAACTTTCAAGTTTTATTGTTTAAGAAATACATTTTGTGATTGGAGTGATGTCAGCATTATGGCAGAGTGAAAAGCTACCTTTGTCTCACCCCATCAATCTACAACCAGTAAAACATCCACAGTACAACAAGGGTACTTCCGCTCAACACACCAGCACACCGGAGAATCCACACATTGGTACATCTAAAGGTGGGTGTACTGAAACACATAGAGAAGTTGAAAGCAAGAGAACAGCAGGTGGTGCCTGCAAAACCCAGCCGTCCAGCCACAGCAACTGAGTCTGCAGCCCCAGAGAACCCAACAGTGGCAGAGGAGGGAGGTACACATGATTCTAGCCTCCTGGCCCCAGCAGCTCCTGTGGCCACGGGTAACTGGGAAACAGTGGCAGTGGGGCCTGAGACCCTGTCCCTCCAGCCACTGAGGCGCCAACAACTCCAGGTCCACTGTGGCAGAGCCCCACGAACCTTACAATACCAGACACAGCAGAGAGGCCCATGCAACCTCAGCTCACCTCCCAACTCTCCTCATTCCCCTCGCCCCATGGCAGTGGAGCCTGCAATTCATGGGATCCTAGATGAGATGGCAGAGCCTACCATCTAAATGCACCAAGCAGCAACACCAGTGACAGTGGGAGAAGGAGCTACCATCGACTCCAGAGGCACAAGGTGCGATAATGAGGGCAGGGAGTCACACCTCTAACAGAGGAGGTGGAAGGTGGAAAGGGCCGACTCAAATAGAGCCAGAGGCGCCTCAGGTAAAAGAAACCAAAAACCTATGCTATAGTGCCACCTACTGGAAAACAAAAGAAAGGCCTCTAATCTCAAACCTGCCCCTACTTCAGATGTACTGGCAGAGGAACAACTCATCTAGCACCATGAATAACCACAGTGACAGTACCACAAAAAGCAAATGATGATTTTCCAGGAACCAGACTTAAAGATGCAGAATATTGCAATTTGATAGAGAATTCAATATAGCTGTCATGAAGAAACCCAGTGAGCTGCAAGAAAACTTAGAAAAACAGTTCAGTGAGCTCAGGAATAAAATTAATGAACAGAAGGAGTACTTAACTAAGAGAGTGAAACTCTAAAAAAGAACCAAACAGAAATTCTCGAGTTGAAGACCTCAATAAATGAGATGAAGAGTACATTTAAAAGCATTGGAAATAGAGCAGACCATATGGAAGAGAGAATTAGCAAACTTGAAATGGTACAAGTAGGACAGGAAAGAGAAGATATTTTAAAAATGAGGAAATTCTAGAGAGCTATTCAACTCTTTTAGGAAGGGCAACATTAGGGTAATGAGTATACCCGAAGAGAAGAGAGAGAGAAGGGAGCAAAGCATTTATTTAAATAATAGCTGAGAACTTCCCAAACCTGGAGAAGAAACTGGGTATACAAGTTCATGAAGCTAAGAGAACACCTAATTACCTTCTCTAAGACAGATTGTATTAAAATTGTCAAAAGTCAATGACAAAGAAAGAATTTTAAAGGCAGCTAAGGAAAAAGGAATGGTAACCCACAAAGCTACCTCATTGGGCCATCAGATTTCTCAGCAGAAACTCTACAGACCAGGAGGAAGTGGAGTGACATTCTCAAAATACTGAAAGTCATCACTCAGGAATACTCTATCCAGCAAAGTTATCATTCAGATATGAAGGAGAAATAAAGACTTTCCCAGACAACCAAAAGCCAAGAGAGTTAATCAACATGAGACCTGCCTTACAAGAAATGTTGAAATGAGCTTTTCTACCAGAAACAAAATGGCAAAAAGTACACAAAACTTTGACTAAGGCGATAAGTAGACAGAATCAAAAGTTGCAAGTCTTTATCACAACAGGTTTTTAAACACTTTGTTATAGCGTAAAGGTTAAAGAGGGAAAATGTTGAAAAAATAAATATAGCTGCTTCAATTCAGTAACAAACTCACAACATAAAATGGGATAATTTGAGACAACAAAAATATAAAAGGGGAAGAGGAAAAGGATGGAACCTACATAGGTAAATGAAGGTAAGATCCTATCAGCAGAAAAAGGACTATTTTATCTATGAGAGATTTCATACAAACCCCATGGTAACCACAAAACATAAATATAGAGTAGAGACATGAAACATAAAAAAAGAGGAAACTACGAAAAACAGAAAACCTCCAAACCAAAATGGCAGACAGAAACACAAGGAAAAAACAAAACAAAACAAAACAGTGGATATATAGAGCAACCAGAAAACAAAAGCTAAACTGGCAGTGCTAAGTCCTCATCTGTCACCTAAAATGTAAACGGATTGAATTCACCAACCAAAAGACACAAAGTGGTTGGATGGGTTAAAAAAAACAAGACCCAACTATATGCTGCCTCCAGGAGCTCAGCTCTAAAGACAAACATAGGCTGAAAGTGAAGGAATTACCAAGAAAAAGGAAATTAACAGCAACACAGTAATGGTAGGGGACTTTAACATCCCACTTGTGTCAGTGAATAGATCATCTGGAGAGAAATTCAAGGAAACAGCAGAACCAGATGGATTTGATAGATCTATACAGAACATTACATTCAAATGCAGCAGAATACATATTCTTCTCAAGTGTACGTGGAACTTTCTAAAGAACAAATCTCAATAAATTTAAAAAGATTGAAATCATATCAAGCGTCTTTCCCAATCACAATGGTATGAAACTAGAAGTCAACTACAAGAAGAAAGGTAGAAAAATGACAAGTATATGGAGACTGAACAGCATGCTACTGAAGAGCTATTGGGTCAACAAAGAAATCAAAGAAGAAATTAAAAATTACCTGAAGACAAATGAAAATGAAAATATGACATACCAAAAAAATCTATGGGATGCAGCAAAAGCAGTACTAAGAGGGAACTTTATAGCAATACAGGCCTACCTCAAGAAACAAGAAAAATCTCAAACAATCTAACCTTACACCTAAAGGAAATAGAAAAAGAACAAACGATGCCCAAAGTCCATAGAAGGAAGGAATTAATAACAATCAGAGTGGAAATAAATGAAATAGAGACTAGAAAGACAGTAGATAAGATCAGTGAAAATAAGAGCTGGATCTCTAAAAAGATAAACAAAATTTACAAACCTTTATCTAGACTCACCAAGAAAAAAAGAGAGAAGGGTCTGATAAATAAAATCAGAAATAAAAGAGGAGAAATAACAACGGATACCACAGAAAAACAAAGGATTGTAAGAGAATATTATGAACAAATTGGACAACCTAGAAGAAATGGACAAATTCTTAGAACCATACACCCTTCCAAGACTGAATCATGAAGAAACAGAAGGACCAGACAGCTTCACAGTGCATTCTACCAAACATTCAAAGAAGATTTAATGCTCAAAGTCTGCCAAAAAATTGAAGAGGAAGGAACGCTTCCTAACTCATTTTATGAGGCCAACATCACCCTGATACCAAAACCAAACAAAGACAACACACAAAAAAGAAAATTATAGGCCAATATCTCTGATGAACATAGACACCAAAATCCTCAATAAAATATTAGCAAACCAGCTGCTACGATGCATTAAAAGGATCATACACCATGATCAGTGGGATTTATTCCAGGGATGTAAGGATGATTCAACATACACAAATCAACCAACATGGTACACCACATTAACAAAATGAAGGATAAAAACCATATGATCATCTGAATAGATGTAGAAAAAGCGTTTGAGAAGATTCAATATCCATTTTTGATAAAAAGTGTCAATAAAGTGGGTATAGTAGAAACATACCACAAATTAGTAAAGGCCATGTATGTCAAACCCACAGCTAACATCATAGTCAACCATGAAAAACTGAAAGCTATCCCTTTAAAATCAGGAACAAGACAAAGATGCCCCCTCTCACCACTCTTATTCAACATAGTATTGGAAGCCGTAGTCAGAGCAGATAGGCAAGAAAAAGAAATAAAAGCCATCTAAATTGTAAAGGAAAAAGTAAAATTGTCACTACTTGTGGATGACATGATTTTTTATATAGAAAAGCCTGAAGAATACACGAAAAAACTATTAGAAATAATAAACAAATACAGTAAAGTTGCAGGATACAAAATCAGTATACAAAAATCTGTTGCATTTCTATTATACATGCTAGCAGTGAGCTAGCAGAAAGAGAAATTAATAAAACAATCCCATTTACAATTGCAGTAATAAGAATAAAATACATAGCAGTGAATTTAACCAAGGAGGTGAAAGACCTGTACACTGAAAACTATAAGACATTGCTGAAAGAAATTGAAAAAGACACAAATAAATGGAAAGATATTCCGTGCTCATGGACTGGAAGAATTAACATTGTTAAAATGCCCATACCTAAAGCAACCTACAGATTCAGTGCAATTCCTATCAAAATCCCAAGGACATTTTTCACAGAAATACAACAAAAAATTCTAAAACTTACATGGAACCACAAAGGACCCCAAATAGGCAAAGCAAACCTAAGAAAAAAGAACAGGGGGCTTCCCTGGTGGCACAGTGGTTGAGAGTCCGCCTGCCGACGCATGGGACGCGGGTTCATGCCCTGGTCTGAGAAGATCCCACATGCTGTGGAGCAGCTGGGCCCGTGAGCCATGGCCGCTGAGCCTGTGCATCTGGAGCCTGTGCTTCACAACGGGAGGGGCCACAACAGTGAGAGGCCCACGTACCGTAAAAAAAAGAAAAAAAAAAGAACAAAGTTGGAGGTATCACATGCCCTGATTTCAAACTATATTACCAAGCTGTGGTAATCAAAATAGCATGGTACTGGCAGAAAATAGATACATAGATCAGTGGAACATAACTGAGAGACCAGCAAAACACCCAGGCTTCTATGGACAACTAACATTCAACAAAGCAGCAAAGAATATACAATGGAGAAAGGGTAGTCTCTTCAATAAATGATGTTAGGAAACTGGACATCCATGTGCAAAAAAAAAAAATGAGACTAGACCACTATCTCATACCATACACAAAAATCAACTCAAAATGGATTAAAGACTTTAATGTAAGACCTGAAACCACAAACCTCCTAGAAGAAAACCTAGGCAGTACAGTCTTTGACATCCACCTCAGTAATATCCCTGTGGATATGACTCCTTAGGCAAGGGAAACCAAAGCAAAAATAAACAAATGGGACTACATCGCACTAAAACATTTCTGCACAACAAATGAAACCATCAACAAAATGAAAAGACAGCCTACCAAAAAGGAGAAGATATTTGCAAATGGTATATCCAATAAGGGGTTAATATCCAAAATATATGCGAATTCACACAACAACAACAAAAACCAACCCAATTAAAAAGTGGGCAGAGGAGCTGAATAGACATTTTTCCAAAAAAGACATTCAGATGGCCAGCAGACACATGAAAAGATGTTCAACATCATTAATTATTAGGGAAATGTAAAACAAAACCACAATGAGATATCATCTCACTCCTGTTAGAATGACAGTTATCAAAAAGGCAAGAGAAATAACAAGTGTTAGAGGTTGTAGAGAAAAGGGAACCCCTCCCACAGTGTTGGTGGGAATGTAAATTGGTGCAGCCGCTGTGGAAACAGTATGGAGATTCCTCAAAAATTTAAGAATAGAACTAGCATATGATCCAGCTATTCCACTTCTGGGTATTTATCCAAAGAATATGAAAACACTAATTTGAAAAGGTATGTGCACCCCTATGTCCATCGCAGCATTATTAAAATAGCCAGGATATGGAAACAACCAAAGTGCCCATCAACAGAAGAGTGGGCAAAGAAGTTGTGGTGTATACACGTATACAATAGAATACTACTCAGCCTTAAAAAAAGATGAAATCTTGCCATTGTGACAACATGGATGGACTTTGAGGGTATTATGCTAAGTGAGATAAGTCAAACAGAGAAAGACAAACACCGTATGATTTCATTCATATGTGGAATATTAAAAAACAAAGAAAAACAAAACAAATGAACAAAACAAACCAAATAAAAACAAACAGGTAGATACAGAGTAGTGGTTACAGAGGGGAAGGGGAGAGTGAAATGGGTAAAGGGGATCAACCGTATGATGATGGATGGGAACTAAATTTTTGGTGGTGAGCATGCTATAAGGTATATAGAAGTAGAAATGTAACGTACACATGAAACTTTTATAACGTTATAAACCAGTGTTAACCTAAATAACATAAATAAATAATGAAAGTAAATGTTTTAAAAAAGAAATACATTTCATATTGTAATAGCTGCCACAAGTAATAGCTGCCATAAATAGTGATTCCTCTGAAGGATCTGAGCAAAGTAAATTGAAAACCTTCTGGAAAGGGTTCACCATTCTAGATGCCATTAAGAACATTTGTGATTCATGGGAAGATGTGAAAATATCAACGTTAACAGGAATTTGCAAGAAGTTGATTACATTCCTCATGTATGACTTTGAGAGGTTCAAGACCACTATGGAGGAAGGAACTGCAGATGTGGTGAAAGTAGCCAAGAGAACTAGAATTAGGAGTGGAATCTGAAGATGTGACTAAATTGCTGTAATCTCACGATAAAAACACAATAAAACGAATGAGGAGCTGCTTCTTATGGATGAGCAAAGAAAGTGATTTCTTGAGATGGAATCTACTCTTGGTGAAGATGCTATGAACACTGTTGAAATGACAACAAAGGATTTAGAATCTCACCTAAACTTAGTTGATAAAGCAGTGGCAGGGTTTGAGAGGATTGACTGCAGTTTTGAAAGAAGTTTTCCTATGGGTACAATGCTATGAAACAGCATTGCACGCAACAGAGAAATCGTTCATGAAAGGAAGAGTCAGTCAGCGCAGCACACTTCATTGTTGTCTTATTTTAAGAAATCGCCACGGCCACCCAGCCTTCAGCAGCCCCCACCCTGATCAGTCAGCGTCCATCAACATCGAGGCAAGAGCCTCCGCCAGCAACAAGATTACAACTCGCTGAAGGCTCAGGTGATGATTAGCATTTTTTAGCAATAAAGTATTTTACAATTAAGGTATGTATATTGCTTTTTTTAGACATATGCTATTGCACACTTATTAGACTACAGTATAGTGTAAACATGACTTTTATATGCATTGGGAAACCCAAAAATTCGTGTGACTCCCTTTATTGTGATATTCGCTTTATCGCAGTGGTCCAGTACCAAACCTGCAATATGTCCGAGGTATGCCTGTACTAACTTTTCACACATTTGGCAGAGGCACAGGGTTGAGTGGTTTGTTGAGAGGATGGTGAGGAAATTGAACTTGATGGAAGATGTATGTGGTGAATAGTGAGAGACTAAGATTGCAAAGTTATAAAGAAAAAGGGTTGTATATATTTGAATCCCGAGCAGAGTCATTCATATAGTCTTAATCTAAAGGTAAGTGATTGCTGTTTTTAAACGGGGGGAGTATGATAAAGCTAGAATTTCAGAAATGGTAGCCTGGAATTTATTGAAGGGAAGAAATGTGGAATTAGGGAGACCAAGTTACTGTAATTTCCCAGAAATTGAGTGATTGGGCCTGACCTAGGCTTATGACCATGGAATACAAATAAAGGCACAGATCCTAAGGACAATTTAAAAGAAGTACTGACAGGAGTTTGACCAGGTCAAAACTTGAATTATTTTTGGTCAGTGTATTGATACTATAGAGGTTAGTGAGGAGTGAAGAAAGAAAAAAGTGGGGAGAGAGGAGTCAAAGATAATGTGTACTAGGAAGAAATACTGATGCTATAAAAATTTTTGTCAGAGGCCATATATTTCTCAAGTGGTAGTTTAAGTCTTTATATTTAATTCATATAATTAAAAAAGAATACTACGTTAATATATTTTCTATGTAATTGCAGGTCTTTACAGTATGGAAATCAGTTCATATATCAATCAATGCCACGAATGTTATCACTATGGCTTGATTTTGGTGCTAAGGCATATGAATGGGAAAAAGGTATAATTTTTTGGTAAAATTTTTAAGGGACTGAGAAGAATTATGATTTATGTGAGAGCAAGAAACGAAATGTTAAAAAAGAGGAGAAAGACTAAGCATAGACTTTTTAAAGTAGTTGGAGTTGCAGGGCCTGGAAGTGTAAACCTGCTCGTTCCTTGGTAAACCTAACACATTTTGAAAAATATTAGTTTAAGCCAAATAATTTACGTTAAAAATTACAATGGATTGTGGCTTGTTCTGTTTGCTTCTAGTCAAAATATATGTATATGTATAGCTGATTCACTTTGTTATACAGCGGAAACTAACACACCGCTGTAAAGCAATTATACTCCAATAAAGATGTTAAATAAATAAATAAATAAAGTCTGTTTAAAAAATTTGAAAAGAAACGGGCCTTGAGATTTTCAGTGGACTTAAATATTTTTTCCTACCTGGACAGAGAAAAGTATCTTTTCACAAATTGGCAAGTGATCTAGCTTTGGACCTGGGAATAACATATATCTTAAAGCAGTTTTTAAAACAAAATTTTTTTTCTGTGAAATTGATATACTTTTTTACTGCTATTTTTAACTTTGATTTTTTTTTTTCCAGCTGGCCGCTCTGATCGTGTACAAATGAGAAATGATTTAGCTAAGATAAACAAAGTTATCACAGAGCACACAAATCACTTAGCTCCATATCAATTTTTGACTGCCTTTTCACAATTAATCTCCCGAATTTGTCATTCTCATGATGAAGTTTTTGTTGTCTTGATGGAAATTATAGCCAAAGTGTTTCTGGCCTATCCTCAACAAGCAATGTGGATGATGACAGCTGTGTCAAAGGTGATATATTAATCACAATAGTGTCTTTTTCCATATTAATGCTAATATGTAGATACAAGTTCCAGGGTTTCTCTCTTATGTTAGATTTGTAGCAAGAAGATAAATTTTAAGTATTTTTAAAAAGAAACTATAGTACTATGTCTCATTATAAAATTTAGAAATATTTACTGTATCAAATGAAGTGACTAGTATGTTTAAGATTGAAGGATTTATCATGTGTTTTCTTTATGAAGTATAGTAAAGTGTTAGTGCTTGGTATAAAACGGTAACCTATTTTTTTCCAAGTTTTTTAATCCAAAGTATCAGAACTATTAATACTAGAAAATTTTATTGCATTATTAATAGGAATGTACAAATTGGTAAATATATTGAATTAATAAATATTTTAGAGAATTTAGAAAATACAGAGAAATATAAAAAAGAAAATTAAAATTCACTGTTTATATCATTAATATTTTGATGTATTTTTGTATGTTTATTATCTATGCATATTTTAACACTAAATTTGGATTGCATAGATATGTAATTTCATATTTTTCACCTAAAATTGTTACCATAATCATGTTCCCATGTTAAATATTCATTGAAGAACCAATTTTTAAAATTTTATAAAATTCTATAATGGTTAGCCATCTATAATTTATTTAACTGCTGTTGATCATTAAGGTTGTTTACTTTCTTTGCTGTTGCAAAACATCTAGACACATCTATATTTATTCTCATTTCTGATTATTCCTTCAAGATAGATCCTAAGAAGGGAATTCATCAGGTCGCAGGATAGCAGCATTTTTATGGCTATTGATAGTATTGCCAAATTGATTTCCAGGAAATTTCTATCACTGTAAACTTTCATCATGCGTACTGTTTAAGTTGATTTTTGTCAATCAGAAGTTTTGTTATCTTTTAACAATTGCATTTAACTTTTTTTTTTATGACAGTCTTCTTATCCCATGCGTGTAAACAGATGCAAGGAAATCCTAAATAAAGCTATTCATATGAAAAAATCCTTAGAAAAGTTTGTTGGAGATGCAACTCGCCTAACAGATAAGCTTCTAGAATTGTGCAATAAATCGGTACTATCATAAATCTTACTACTTATAGACCAAGTTGGATGAAACTTCTATATGATTTCAGCTGGTTGTATTTCATTTGATTAATTAAATTTAAATTCTCATATATGTTGGTATACACATATATCAAAAGTTATCAAATTGTATACTTTAAATACGTGCAGTTTACCTTAATAAAGCTGTTTTTAAAATTTCTAACATATGTCCCTCTCTCAAATATCCTCTAAATTTCTAAAAGTTCTTCTTAGTGTAAATTCTTCTGAGAGTAAATTATCCATATTTATTAGAAGTTTTTTATAATAGAGGATATGAAATATAAGAATATAAAATACTCAGTTAAAGTTCTCTCTGTGATTGTTTTCTGTCATATCTTTGAACTTTCAAAGCTCATATACATTAACCTACATACATGATAGGAAAGAAGACTGGAGTTTTGGGTTTCATCCTTTCAGTAACATTTCATTGTCTACCAGGGAACAAGCACTGTGCCTAAGGGAAACAAAGATGAGTAAGACATGTTCTCCTGCCTTGAAGTGCTCACAGTCTCATAGGAAGCCACTCAGATGGTTATCATATACTGTATAACTACTTTTTTCAGTAGGTTTATGACTAGAGTATAGACATGCTTATAGGAATGAACTAGTATTCTACCCAAGGAATTGGAGGGGAAAAAATCCTGAAGAATGTGTAGGAAGGGTAAAAGTGGGGGTAGGGGTAATTATAAGGAGGGACAGACTCTATAAGGTAAATAACTAGACTTCCCCTAACAAATATTTACTCTATCATCTATTTACAGTTGAGGAGGTAGAGACTACCCTATTTCTCACCTTCCCTTCCAATAAACATCTTGAAAGAGTAATCTGTTTTTGCTATCTGCATTAATCCTGTTTGTCCCCTGACAGTCTTGACATTATGAAAGATAGTGTTATGATAATGGCCAACATTTATTAAACACTGGCACTTTTCTAAGTGCTTTACTTGTACAAACTTCCAGTTCTCTATGTGAAACCTTTGTGGCCAACTACATTTAGAAATTCAGGATTTTTAGATTTTTAAAGGTAATGCAGTACATATACTTTTTATTAAGTATCATCACTAGGGGTAATCTGGTAGAGTATCCTGTAATCAGATACATAACTATTTCTTCAGTGAAACATATTAATCTTTGTACTAAGTGAGACGTTCAGATATCTTTTTGCTGCCAAATGAGATTTGGTACAAAAAAAAAAGTTTGATTTACAGAGCTCTTTGGAATTTGTAATGTGTGATAACAAATTGTAGGCCACTATTACCTACCTTAGTCATTTAACATCGTATAATGTAGGTACTATTTATTGATAAGTAAAAGAGTACAGAAAGGTTTAAATGAGGTGATGTATTTTTAAAAATTAGAAAAGTACAGACTGCTGAGCCATTGTAATTAAGCTATTATAGAAGTGAAATTTTTGTTTTGAGTAAAAGTAAGCATTCTATAATTCAAGGTAAACAGAGAAATTAAAATGTACTATTTTCCCCCCCCCCCAGGTGGATGGAAGTAGTTCCACGCTGAGCATGAGCACTCATTTTAAAATGCTTAAAAAGCTGGTAGAAGAAGCAACATTTAGTGAAATCCTCATTCCTTTACAATCAGTCATGATACCCACTCTTCCATCAGTTCCGGGTGCCCATGCTAACCATGAGCCATTTCCTGGGCATTGGGCCTATATTGCAGGCTTTGATGATATGGTAAACTGCAATTTTATATAACTGTAACTATGCTTTTAAAATTAAGTTGAAATTTCAAATTAAGTTTAAAAGTGTTTTTCTCAGAGACTAAATGGATTTTATTTGCAAAGAAAAAATGATTGGAAATACAGAAAAGTAAAACTATATAGTGATGGGACAAAATTAATAAAAATCTCATGTTCAACCTAGTATTTTGATTTTTTCAGATGTTCATATTGTTTTAATATGACTAAAATCTTTATTTTTTCCACAATTTGATTTTTCCATATTCATCTTTGTCCTAAAAATGGGGAACAGAAAGAGAACGAAATACAATTTTTGTTTGTAATTTGTATTTTGGGAGGAAGTGAATTTCAGCTAGGAAGAGCTTGATTCTTTTTTGTTGCTGTTGTTACTATCTTAAAGAAATGGTACCAGAGCACTTCTGAGTAAATACTTTTGAAAACTCTGTATTTATTCCAGTACTTCTGTGGCTCAAAACATTTGTTTAACTGCTTCAGACCAGTTAATAAGCCACATAATAAAATCATTCTCGTCACTTATAGTCATGCTTTGTTTTTAACTTAATATTATTCAACTTATTTACTTACATCTTTAGTTGGACATGATTTTGGAGGCATTTCTTTTGTCAAAAATAAAATTACTTTCCATTGATAAACATTTCTTACCATTAAAGAAATTTAAAAACCATCTTAGGTTCTGCAGAAAAGTCCTAAGAAAATGTTTCAAAAATCTTAAACATTACGGCTGCTTTAAGAGGCTGCCTAAATTTGAATGTGTATGTATTTACTTACACTGCTGACAGAGTAATCCTGATTTTTTTTTTATAAATTTATTTATTTATTTGTTTGTTTTTATTTTTGGCTGTGTTGGGTCTTCGTTGAGGTGCGCGGGCTTCTCATTGTCGTGGCTTCTCTTGTTGCAGAGCACGGGCTCTTGGCGCGCGGGCTTCAATACTTGTGGCACATGGGCTCTAGAGCGCAGGCTCAGTAGTTGTGGCGCACGGGCTTAGTTGCTCCATGGCATGTGGAATTTTCCCAGGCCAGGGATCGAACCTGTGTCCCTTGCATTGGCAGGCGGATTCTAAACCACTGTGCCACCAGGGAAGCCCCAGACAGAGTAATCCTTTTACTTCAATAGCCATTTCTAATGGGTGAAAATGTGTCTCTATTTATGTCCAACCATTCTTTTCATAGATCATAATTAAGATAAATTATTAAAATAATAAATTTGCTACATAATATAGGTTATTATATTTTCCTTTTTATTGTGTTAGGTAACACAATATTTATAATACACATAGAAGTTTAAACAAAGAATTTTGACCTTTATTTATATATAACTCATCATCTTTTAGGTAGAAATTCTTGCTTCTCTTCAGAAACCAAAGAAGATCTCTTTAAAAGGATCTGATGGGAAGTTCTACATTATGATGTGTAAGCCAAAAGATGACTTGAGAAAGGATTGTAGACTAATGGAATTCAATTCCTTGATTAATAAGGTTTGGATATAGTTTGCTTTTATTTTAGAATTGCCATAATTACTATCAATGAGATATGGGCAAATAGATCTCTCTTAAAAAGAGGAAATGAAGTACACTGCCTTTTTCATTTTCACTTAATTTGTTTTATTGGGATAAAATATACATAACATAAAATTTACCATCTTAACCATTTTTAAGTGTTCAGTTCAATTCAGTGGCATTAAGTACATTCACACTGTTGTGCAACCATCCCTCTCCAGAACTTTTTCATCTTCTCAAACTGAAACTGTATATCTGTTAAACAGTAACTCCCTATTCCCCTTCCCCCCAGGCTCTGGTAACCACCATTCTACTTTCTGTCTCTATGAATTTGACTACTCTAGATACCTTGTATAAGTGAAGTCATACAGTATTTGTATTTTACTGGCTTTCTTCACTTAGCATTATGTCTTCAAGGTTCATCCATGTTATAGCACATCAGAATTTCTTTCCTTTACAAGGTTAGATAATATACAGTTGCATGTGTATACCAATTTTGTTTATCCATTCAGCCATCAGTGGATATGTGGGTTGCTTCCACTTTTTGGCTATTGTGAATATTGCTGCTATGAAGATAAGTGTACAGATAACTGTTCAAGTCCCTGCTTTCAATCTTTTGGATATGTGCCCTGAAGTGGAATTGCTGGTTTCACTTAATTTTTTAAAAATAAGATACTTTTTGTTATATTGAGAAAAATGTATAAGACATATTAACAAAGGAAAATATTTTCTATTTAATGTTTAAATTATCTATAAGATACTTTTTCTATCAGATTTATTTATATTTTATATTTTGATGCCAGAAAAAAAAATGTTAGGTTCTGTTTTTACCAACACACTTTTTAGAGGTGATCATTAGTATTTTTTTTCAGTTCTGTTGGTAAGTGCTTGATTTCTATCTCAGAGATGATATGAGAAATCTCACTAAAGGGTTATTATAAATGCATAGTCTTAGGGGTTTTGAATTATTCTCTAGCCAGGTATTTATAAGTGCATAGCATCTGTTTTTCCATTGGTAAAAAATTAAACCATACTGTGAAAACTTTATTGTTTTCCTATAAGCTCTTTGTTCTGCCTCTCTATCCCCTTCCTGCATTTTACTGGTACCTCTTTTATTAACAGGAAAAAGTTATGGACCTTTAACATAGAAAATAAATAGCAGCAGATGAGTTCATTTTTTAAAAAGGAGAATTATGGTTTGTGCTTAGTTTAACCAAAAGTAATTTAAAAATTAATACCACAATAAAAACCCATTTCATAGGTATTAAGGGAAAGAATATTTTTATTTAAAATGTTGTTTGGTAAATTGGTAACTTAATTCCCAAAGCTCCCGGAGTGTTTTTCTAGTTGGGAGTATCAGGTGGCCTGGATTTAATTTATAAATTTATCTTAATCAGCCTTGTTACCAATTAAGTTGTTTCATTACCTTTCCCCCACATTAACATGGTCAAATAAAATAGCCTGATTGTGAAAAACTCGTCTCATTACGTTGGTCTAGGAGGCCATATACTGATCTTTACATGTGATTCTCATGCCATACTATTTGGCTGACATTTATGTAGCCTATCTATTCCTAAAGTTTCAAATGTATTTTTGGTCAGTGATTGTGCTTTAAAATTTGACAGGTTACAATTAGAGATGTGTGCTTAGTTTGTTTATTTCATACAGTTCCAGAATTAAACAAAATACTGTTTATCCTTACCTAGTATATTTCAGGATTAATCAGATGAGATGTGTAAAGCTTTCTTCTGCTAGGAGATCATTTTTCAAATGAAGCTATGATATTAAACTGTAAGAATAAGATATATGTTTTGGGGATATCATAAGACTCATACTTTTCTGTTCATGCATTGTTTTAGGTAAAATTAAACAGCATTCCCTGCGCCCAAGGACTTACTATTTCAGTAATATCTTAGAAGCAATTTTTAAAGAGTATTTTGTCATTGTTAAATATATAACTATAACATTTTTGAACCCAGTATTGTTGTCACATTAGTACTGAATAATTAAAAGAAGTACTTACCCAAGGCATTTTTAATGATTTGCAAATAAATTAAGGATATTGTCCTAGTAGTTTCCTGCTCTACCTTTCTGAAGAATTATTCATCTATACTACATAATAAGCTTTTATGGACATTATTTTGCTATGAAATGAGCAATCTTTAGATAGGTTTGATATAACATTTAGAAATTTTTAACTTTTAAGTTTATGTGTGTTTTTTTTTTTATAGTGCTTAAGAAAAGATGCTGAGTCTCGTAGAAGAGAACTTCATATTAGAACATATGCAGTTATTCCACTGAATGATGAATGTGGGATTATTGAATGGGTTAACAACACTGCTGGCTTGAGACCTATTTTGACCAAACTGTATAAGGAAAAGGGTACTAAAATTAACTCTTACTATATAAGTATGTAATATGGGTATAATAGCTGCTAACATATAATATAGGTATAATGGTTATTATCATTGTACATTTTGGGGGTATAAGCCATAGTAAAATTTCTTGGTACTATTGATACATACAGAAGTAGTTAAGTGATTTCTTCTTTCCTTCCTTGCGTTTTAATTCTTTCTCTATCTTTATCCCAAAAGAATTTGAGGTAGCTTACAAAAATATATATGAAAATGTGTTTTTCTAGGAGTTACTGGTTAGCAATTCTGAAACTACTTTTGTGTAAACTAGACTTCAGCAAATAAATAAATACATTGTGGCTAATGAGAGCTAGTTTTTCATATTAGAGAAAGAAAAAGAAAGGGAAAGCTAGAATGAAACCGAAAGTGTTAGATTAGAGTTAGAGTCTCCCACTGGCCAAACCTGGGATAACTTGAGCACCAAAATAAATAATAATAGTATTAGATTATAACCCATGGAATAAAATAGACAGGAGTCTACACTTATGTAAACAAATACTTGAATTAATAAATAAATAAGTAGGAAGGTAGGAACAAGTTCTTCCTTAGAGTAGAATTACAATGAATTAATGTAGAAGAGATGATGAAAACAGAAAATTGCCAATTAGTAAATATCACAGTAATAATTGTTGCAGACAGTGATTAGCAATGACTGCTGAAATTCGTTGGCAAAAGTATGATGGAAAATAGGTTATTTGCAGAGTCTCAAAGTATCTCTCCACCAGATACTTATTAATTACAAAGGGGAAAAAGTAGTAACTTTACAATGAAGAAACAAAAATATAACAGGTCAGAACTCCTTAAAAATTTCATGGTAATGGAAGACAAAAACAGAAATTTCCCAGATTCGAGGACATTAAGGAGACATGACAAGTGAATGCAGTCAGGGATCCTGAATTGGATCCTGACCCAGAAAAAGGATGATAGTGGGACAGTTGAATAAAGTCTGAAAGTTAGTTAATAATACTATGAAAAAATAATTTCTTGGTTTAGGTAATTGTATTCTGTTATGAAAGAGATGAACACTGACAAAATCTGGGTGATGAATATATGGGAAATCTGTATATTTTTTGCAATTTTTTGTAAGACTAAAATTATTTCAAAATAAAAAGTTTTAAAAATGTTTATGATAAAAAAATGTTTGTGATGTAATACATTAAAAACAAATATATCAAGTTACTAGAGTAAAGTAAAAAATATTAGTTCCCTAGGATTGCCATAACACATTACCACAAACTGTTCACAAACAACAGAAATTTACTCTCTCACAGTTGTGGAGACAAGGAGTCTAAAATCACTGTGTCAGTAGGGCCACAATATCTCTCAAGGCCAAAGGGGAGAATCCTTTCTATGCCTTTCTGTAAGTTTCTGGTGTTGCCAGCAATCTTTGACATTCCTTGGCTGTAGATGCTTCACTCCATTCTCTGCCTCTGTCATCACACAGCATTCTCCCTAAGTCTGTATGTCCCTGTTTTCTCTTATAAAAATATCAGTCATACTATATTAAGGGCTCACCGTAATGACCTCGTCTTAACCTGATTACATGGGCAAAGACCTTATTTTCAAATAAGGTCACATTCACAGGTACAAGGGTTATTTTTTTGACGGATACAATCAACGCATAGCATTAAGTAATATTGATAAATTACTATATTATGGGTATTATGCTAAGTATTTTGTATATATCATTTTTTATTATTGTTAACAAGCCTAATTATCACTATTTTTGGACAGTGAAGTAACTTAATGCAAGTTACTAATATGTTGTAGAGCTGAAGTTCAAGCACACTTGAATCTGATTTCAAGGAACTTGCTATTGACTATTTTATTTAAAGATGAAATATTATATAAGTGTTAGTTATTGCTATTGGATTTTTTTAAATATATATATATTTTCCATCCTATCATGAACATAGTTGAACTGTGCAACATTTGAGGCTAAAAATCTCTAATCTCAAAACTTGTCTATGGAAATTTTAGCTGAACCTTGGGTCCCAAAAGCACCAAACGAAGGTGGGCCTAAAAGGCACTTTATAGACTGGAGTCATGTCAACCATATAATATGAACTCACAAATACATCAGAAGGAAAATGTCTTCTGCTTCCATTTATGATTTGAATTGTACAAGATTAGTTTTAAAATCACATATCCTGTGAATCTTATAGGCTAGCCTTCACACAGAGTAAATTATTTCAGAGCACCATTGTAGGTTTCTTAGTAATGATTCAGTGTGGACCCATACTGCCTGCTGATTAACAGAGAGATCACTGTAAATTTAGTGAGGGCTGTAAGCATTTTTACATGCAGGGGCACTATTCACATTGGATTTATTCTGAGTGGTATCTTCTGGTATGTGTGGTCTTACTTGGCACTGATTATCATCAACAAGAGGCCTCACTCTAGATGAGTATTAAGTGAAGATAATGTGTTTATTATTTTCATATAGTATCAGAAGAAAGTTTACCTATGCATAATTGAAATGTTTCCATTTATTCTTGCTTTTGAATAAAAGTAGATATTTCCTGTCCTATTTTCACCAAAAAAAAATACATTGCCCCTTTTCTCATTTGGCTTGTGTGATTAATGGAAATCACTCTACCTTGCAGGAGTTTATATGACAGGGAAGGAACTTCGCCAGTGTATGCTACCAAAATCGGCAGCTTTGTCTGAAAAACTCAAAGTATTCCAAGAATTTCTCCTGCCCAGGCATCCTCCTGTTTTTCATGAGTGGTTTCTGAGAACATTCCCTGATCCTACATCATGGTAAGTTACCAAAAATATAATACATTGTTATGGTTAGATTTTTTAAAAAATATTTTAGATGTATGTGGCCCCATATGATACAAGGATACTTGATAGGCATTGTGTTTCCTTTAGGTACAGCAGCAGATCAGCATACTGCCGTTCCACTGCCGTTATGTCAATGGTTGGTTATATCCTGGGCCTTGGAGACCGTCATGGTGAAAACATTCTCTTTGATTCTTTGACTGGTGAATGTGTACATGTGGATTTCAACTGTCTCTTCAATAAGGTATATGATATGACTTACTGTAGTTAATTGTATGTTTTCTCCTAATTTCCTTTCCACAACAACTGTTCTTCCTAGACATACCTGTTAGTAGCAGCTGTAGTCACAGTTGAGTCACATTGAGAGTTTGTTGACTGGTTTTGATCAGTGGATCCCATAGACCTCAGTAAAGCAACTTAGGTTGGAGAGAACTCAGAAGAGTCATATAGGAAAACTAGCACTGAACTTGAAGTCCAAAAGCATAGATCCAAGTTCTGACTTATTGGTTCTTGGTTATATGAACATGGGGTGTTTATATAATATATGAACAGTTCATTTTACTGAGACTCAGTTTTAGAGAGACAGAGTAGTTTAATGTGATTGCTTCCAAACCTGGCAGCAGCATCTAAGAATTTTTTTTTTTTTTTAATGCAGGTACCTAGGAAACATCACAGGAAATTCAGATTGTGTAGGTCCAGCTGGGGTCTGGAAATAAATTGAGGTCATTCAGCTCTCCTTAAGGGCCCCCTCCAGTTTTCCAATGTCATGATCCTGAAAGGCAGACTAATTATTAAACCCATTTTTTCCTTCATCCTTAGTTCTCTATGGGTTGCAGTCTGCTATCACAGGAAACCAAGAAAGGTCACAGACCCAACTGAAAACAAATCAAAGATAAACCACTGGTATAGGGGATTCATACAAGAGAGGAATTTAGGGAAACTGATTGGAGGGATGAAAAAGCCCTAGGAAAGGCAGGTGTTAGAGAATGGAAGAAAATAAATGAACTGGACTTCATTATATTACATGTTACATTTCCTGTCTCAGGGATTGTGAGCATCTAACACTTGGCTATTTCTTTTCCCGTCCTGTTTTAAAGTGAAAGTCTTAAAGAAAAGAAGAAAATTGTGAGAGTATTTTGTTTGTACTTTATACTATTCAAGAAGGATATTAAGGGAGTTAATATAAGGCTAAATATTGAATGCATAAATATTGCTCTATAATTCTCTGTAATTACTTTAGTAATTCAGTGAAAGATGAATCCATCCATCCTCTAGATCTTACCCAAGGAGTTGTGTTTCAGCTCCTCAAAAGCAAAGGTAGAGTCATATGGCTCCTTCAGGATGTAGGCCTCTAACATAAGTTGCACATACGAATATTTTGAGGGTATGTTTGCTCTCTCCTAAAAGCTTTTAATTTTTTGCATAAAGATTTTTAAATTCCAGCATCTTTACTTTTTAATAAAATGCATTGTTTTAAGGGAGAAACCTTTGAGGTCCCAGAAATTGTTCCATTTCGCATGACTCATAATATGGTTAATGGAATGGGTCCTATGGGAACAGAAGGTCTTTTTCGAAGAGCTTGTGAAGTTACAATGAGGCTGATGCGAGATCAGAGAGAACCTTTAATGAGGTAATCATCTATATTTTGTAAACAGTAGTAACTTTGAATGTGATTATTGGTTTCTAAGTTGTTTTCTTTATATAGAGCTACTTTATACTGATTGAAGTAGATGTTTTTTGGGGGGCTTTTTTGGGTTTTTTTTTTCTTTTTTTCGGTATGTGGGCCTCTCACTGTTGTGGCCTCTCCCGTTGCGGAGCACAGGCTCTGGATGCGCAGGCTCAACGGCCATGGCTCACGGGCCCAGCCGCTCCGCGGCATGTGGGATCTTCCCGGACCGGGGCACGAACCCTTCCCCTGCATCGGCAGGCGGACTCTCAACCACTGCGCCACCAGGGAAGCCCTGAAGTAGATGTTTTTTAATAATAGCTTTTATTAAGATATATTTTACATACCATAAAATTTAGTCTTTTTTTTTTCTTAATTTATTTTTGGCTGCATTGGGTTTTCATTGCTGCTTTCTCTAGTTACGGCAAGCGGGGGCTACTCTTCCTTGCAGTGCGTGGGCTTCTCATTGTAGTGGCTTCTCTTTGTTGTGGAGCACAGGCTCTAGGCACACGGGCTTCAGTAGTTGTAGCATGCAGGCTCAGTAGTTGTGGCTCGCAGGCTCTAGAGCACAGGCTCAGTAGTTGTGGTGCACGGACTGAGTTGCTCCATGGCATGTGGGATCTTCCCAGACCAGGGCTCAAACCCGTGTTCCCTGCATTGGCAGGCGGATTCTTAACCACTACATTACCAGGGACGTCCAAAATCTGGTCTTTTAATATACATACTATGGTGGTTTTAGTATATTCACAAGATTGTGTGACCATCACTGCTATCTAATTATGAAACATTTTCATCACCTCCAAAAGAAATTAGCAGTCACTCCCTAACTCTACTCCCCACCATCTCCTAGCAACCACGAATCTTTCTGTCTCTATAGATTTGCCTATTCTGGATATTTCATATATAAGTAGAATTATACAACATTTGGCCTTTAGTGTCTGTTTTCTTTCAGTAGCATGATGTTTTTAAGGTTTATCTATGCTCTAGCATGTATCAGTACTTCATTCTTTTTTATTGTCAAATAATATTCTATTATATGGATATACCACCTTTCGTTTATCCATTCATCAATTAATGGACATTTGGGATTGTTTTGGCTATTGTGAATAGTGTAGCTGTGAACATCTGTGTACAGGTTTTATGTGGATATATGTTTTCAGTTCTCTTGGTTATACCTATGAGTAGGATTCTGGATATGTTAACTCTAAGCTTAACATTTTGAGGAACTTTCAAACTGTTTTCCAAAGCAGATGTAATATGTTATAGTCCCACTAGCAATGTCTAAGTGTTCCAATTTCTCCACATCCTTACCAAAACTTGTTATTGTCTGTCTATATTATTTTATCCATCTTGATGGGTATGAAATTGTATCTAATTGTGTTTTAATTTGCATTTCCCTAATGACCAGTTATGTTGAGCATCTTTACATGTTTATTGGTCACTCGCATAACTTCTTTGGACGAATGTCTATTTAAATCCTTTGCCTGTTTTTTTTAATTGGATTATTTGGTTTTTTTAACATCTTTATTGGAGTATAATTGCTTTACAATGGTGTGTTAGTTTCTGCTGTATAACAAAGTGAATCAGCTATACATATACATTTATCCCCATTTCTCCTTCCTCTGGCGTCTCCCTCCGACCCTCCCTATCCCACCCCTCTAGGTGGACACAAAGCACCAAGCTGATCTCCCTGTGCTATGCAGCTGCTTCCCACTAGCTATCTATTTTACATTTGGTAGTGTATATATGTCCATGCCATGCTCTCACTTCATCCCAGATTACCCTCCCCCCTCCCCATATCCTCAAGCCCATTCTCTACATCTGCATCTTTATTCCTGTCCTGTCCCTAGTTTCTTCAGAACATTTTGTTTTTAGATTCCATATATATGTGTTAGCATACGATATTTGTTTTTCCCTTTCTGACTTACTTCACTCTGTATGACAGTCCCTAGGTCCATCCACCTCACTGCAAATAACTCAATTTTGTTTCTTTTTTATGCCTGCGTAATATTCCATTGTATATATGTGCCACATCTTCTTTATCCATTCATCTGTCGATGGACACTTAGGTTGCTTCCATGTCCTGGCTATTGTAAATACTGCTGCAATGAACATTATGGTACATGACTCTTTTTGAATTATGGTTTTCTCAGGGTATATGCCCAGTAGTGGTATTGCTGGGTTGTATGGTAGTTCTATTTTTAGTTTTATAAGGAACTTCCATACTGTTCTCCATAGTGGCTGTATCTGTTTACATTCCCACCAACAATGCAAGAGGGTTCCCTTTTCTCCACACCCTCTCCAGCATTTATCGTTTGTAGATTTTTTGATGATGGCCATTCTGACTGGTGTGAGATGATATCTCATTGTACTTTTGATTTGCATTTCTCTAACGATTAATGATGTTGAGCATTCTTTCACGTGTTTGTTGGCAATCTGTATATCTTCTTTGGAGAAATGTATATTTATATCTTCTGCCCATTTTTGGATTGGGTTGTTTGTTTTTTTGATATTGAGCTGCATGAGCTGCTTGTAAATTTTGGAGATTAATCCTTGGCCAGTTGCTTCGTTTGCAAATATTTTCTCCCATTCTGAGGGTTGTCTTTTTGTCTTGTTTATGGTTTCCTTTGCTGTGCAAAAGCTTTTAAGTTTCATTAGATCCCATTTGTTTATTTTTGTTTTTATTTCCATTTCTCTAGGAGGTGGGTCAGAAAGGATCTTGCTGTGATTTATGTCATAGAGTGTTCTGCCTGTGTTTTCCTCTAAGAGTTTGATAGTGTCTGGCCTTACATTTAGGTCTTTAACCCATTTTGAGTTTATTTTTGTGTATAGTGTTAGGGACTGTTCTAATTTTGTTCTTTTACATGTAGCTGTCCAGTTTTCCCAGCACCACTTATTGAAGAGGCTGTCTTTTTTCCATTGTATATTCTTGCCTCCTTTATCAAAAATAAGGTGACCATATATGCGTGGGTTTATCTCTGGGCTTTCTACCCTGTTCCATTGATCTGTATTTCTGTTTTTGCCAGCACCATTTTTGAAGAGATTATTTTTCTCTTTTTTTTTTTTTTTTCCTTCTTTTTTTGGTACGCGGGCCTCTCACTGTCGTGGCCTCTCCCGTTGTGGAGCACAGGCTCCGGACGCGCAGGCTCAGCGGCCATGGCTTACGGGCCCAGCCGCTCCGCGGCATGTGGGATCTTCCTGGACTGGGGCATGAACCCGCATCCCCTGCATCGGCAGGCGGACTCCCAACCACTGTGCCACCAGGGAAGCCCTATTTTTCTCTATTTAATTGTCTTGACATTTCTGTTGAAAATCAATTGACCATACATGTAAGGGTGTATTTCTAGATACTCAGTTTTATTCCATTGATCTGTATGTCTAACCTTATGCCAATAGCACATTCTCCTGATTACTATAGCTTTGTAGTATGTTTTGAAGTCAGGAAGTGTGAATCCTCTGACTTCTTTTTTCTTTTTCAAGACTATTTGACTGTTATGAGTCTCTTGCATTTCCATATGCATTTTAAGATCATCTTGCCAATTTCTGCAAAGGCCAGCCTGGATTTTGATAGGAATGGCATTGAATCTGTAAATCAATTTAGGGAGTATTGCCATCTTAAGTCTTTTGATCCATGAACATAGGATATCTTTCCATTTATTTAAGTCTTCTTCAATTTCTTTCAACGTTTTATAATTTTTCGTTTGTAAATCTTGTATTTAACTTTTTAAAAATGTGTTCCTAAGTATTTCTAAATGGAATTTTTTCCTTAATTTCATGTTTGGATTGTTCATTGCTAGTGTATAGAAATATAACTAAATTTTTATATTGATCTTGTATCCTGCAACCTTAATGAACTCATTTGTTAGTTGTCATAGTTATTTTTGCAGATACCTTAAGATTTTCTCTCTACAACAACAGGTCACCTGTAGATAGGGATAGTTTTACTTTTTCTAATCTAATCTCAGTGCCTTTTCTTTTTCTTGCCTAATTGCCCTAGCTAGATCAATGTCAAATAGCCATGGCGAGACATCTACATCCTTGTCTTGTTCCTAATCTTAGGGGTGAAGAAGCCAGTCTTTTACCATTAAATATGATGTTAGCTGTGGGAAGTAGTTTTTCGAAAGGACATTTAAAGCTCACTTACTCACTTTTTTATTTAAAACCTGTCTACCAGGCATTATGGTAGAATACATTGGATAGTTAGATGTAGGCAAAGCAAGTTCTCTGAAGGAGGAAGCATAGCATTTTCTGAAACGGTAGTAATGTGTTTTGTAAGAGTATTACCATTAGCTTCTCATCCTTCAGTAGTTATCCTTCACCTAAGTGTTGACTTTAATGAGAGTTCTTTTTACAAAGATAACATTGTATTATTACCATAATATTTGTTTCCATTTTAGTGTCTTAAAGACTTTTCTACATGATCCTCTTGTGGAATGGAGTAAACCAGTGAAAGGGCATTCCAAAGCACCACTGAATGAAACAGGGGAAGTTGTCAACGAAAAGGTTAGTAGAAGGTGTAGCTTGATATGAACCGATATTGTATATCTCTACAAATGGGAACTAATTCTAAATACTGTCAGTGACTGAGCATTGAATACTCTGAAATTTAGTTCTCTATCTAGTATGACAAGGCCATAAGTTTTCTTTATTGTCATTACTAATGTTAACATTCTTATCATTAGTATAGTAAAAACAGAGTTCAACACATGCTTGTTTAACCATAAACAAATCACAGTTATGATATAGAGTGGGAAAAACTTGAACACAAATTGCCTGAATTTATAGAGCAGCAGGTCTCAGCTTCAATATGTAGAACTCTTTACTAACATAGTAGTCCCTTGCCCCTTGATTTCCATGGGGGATAGGTTCCAGGACCCCCCTGTGGATACGAAAATCCTGGAATGCTCAACTCCCGTATATAAGATGCTGTAGGATTTGTATATAACCTGTGTATATCGTCCCATATACTTTAAGTCATCTCTAGATTACTTATAATACCTAGTACAATGTAAATACCATGTAAATAGTTGCAAATACAGTGTAAATGCTATGTAAATAGTTGCTGGTGCATGGCAAGTTGAAGTTTTCCTTTTTGGAACTTTATGGAATTTTTTTCCCCTGAATATTTTCAGTCCGTGGTTGGTTGAATCATTGGCTGCAGAGAGCTGACTATATTAGCCGAATCCTCAAATTTTCCAGATAGTTATTTTAAATAAGTTAGAATAGATTTGAGGATGGTTTTTCTAATTACATCATTCTCACTTTTGCATTCTGATATGCTTTCTTGATTGAGAAAAATATGTAGAATTCCAAGTAGCTCACTTAGAACTCCCATTTGCATATAACATAATCTAAACATTAGGCATTAGAGTATTGTTGCTGTTATTAGAATACTAATATTCAAATGTTTAAGTCCTAAACACTTTTCAGAGTAGATTTTTTTATACTATTATTTTTCTAGACTCCTAACATGGAAGAGATTCCCTTGTATTTCAGAGTCCTGAAAAATGTCCAGTTGATGTTAGATCAACATTGCAAGCCTCGAGATCAGTATCTAAAGTTATTGTATTTGTTTCATTGCTTCTCTCCTTTGTCTGCATTTGCTCTTACAAAAGGGGTAATGATCAGTAAAATGGCATTAATATTTGTTAGATAAAAGAAAGGCAGTAATTCCAAATTATAAACATCTACGTCATTGGGTCCTTAGTCCTTATGATTTTCAATTTCTTTTTAGGCCAAAACCCATGTTCTTGACATTGAGCAGAGACTACAAGGTGTAATCAAGACCCGAAATAGAGTGACAGGACTGCCGTTATCTATTGAAGGACATGTGCATTACCTTATACAAGAAGCAACTGATGAAAACTTGCTATGCCAGATGTACCTTGGCTGGACCCCATATATGTGAAATGGAGTTACTTCAAAGAATATGTTAATAATCTAAAATTAATGCACTTGGATCATTAATCTGTGGTTGTATCTATTCAGTTCCAAAGTACAACTTATGTTTATGTTCTCACAGTAACTGATATTTCTCCCTGATTGTTAACAATATTTAAAATAATATATGTTGTTAAATAAACTGCTTTCTTAACATATACTGTGTATAACTGGAGAAATGGAATATCATATGTTCTTATGCTCTTACAAAGATGTATTTGCGAGAAACAAGCCAGCCTAATTTCATTTTACAACTTTCGTTGATTTTAAGTACTAACATAAGGATTCATTTGAACAAAAAATCATATTGAATAAATACTGTAGACAAAGCACGGATCCCCTTCCCTCTGGGAACTTTCTAGTAAGAGAGATGTAAACATAAATAGCACATCATTAAGTTCACTTAGTAATACTCTTTTTGTATTTGTTGAAAATGTGATAGGGAAAAAAAATTAGCCAATTAACATGAATATGAAAACTATATAAACATTCTGTAATTTTAAAGATGCTGCCATACTAAGTGTACCAGAATGCAGAATCCAGTGGTTGGGGGAAACAGCATTACTTAAAATTTCATGAGGTTTTATAATCTAAAAAATTTTAACGTTAAATTTGGGGGTACATTTTATTGCAGAAGATTTAAAATAATTCCAAAGCAAAGAGGTAATTACATACAAATAAATGAAAACATAATCTTTTTGTAACAGATAATTTCACTTAAGTTTACCTTACAAAATTCTGCCTTTTTGTACAGTTGAAGTGTGATGGGGGAAAATATAATAACCCAAGAGGTATAAATGTGAAAACTAAACGTATACTTTCCTATCGAAGGCCTAATGTTAAGAGTTAAGGAGGAAGCTGGGTGGAGGGGAGTTAGGAAATCATTTTACGCAAATAATTTGGAAAAGAACGTTTTTAAGAGAAATTTTTGTTGTATCCTGAAAGAAAAAATTTCCGCTCACAAAACAAACTAAACCAAATAAATCATCAGACCTTTCCAAATCTGTGTTGAAAAACAGAGATTAGTAATCCCATAAAACGGAAGCCGGCAGGACTCTTCCAGTCGTCTCGTGAGGTTTTCACCCCCTTCCAAATCCACTTAACAGCGCTCAGGTCTGTCAACTGACATTTTCAGAACTGAATTTCACACACGCGTTCAAAAACGCCTGGCGCTCTTAAATGTAACCAGGCAGCTCCGCGGCAGCGAGTTCGGGCCGGGGCTAGAGCCCCGCCCCGGAGATGCAGTCTCGAAGCCGGCCGCTCTAGGCCCGGCGGCCGCTCTCTATGGTTGGCCGGGCAGTGTGTTGTCATCTGCGGAGCGACGGCCGGAGGCGGCAGCGTAGGCCCCGGCGGGGCGTTTGGTTTCGATTTGGCCCTGACTTGAGTTAGTACTGACGGTCGAAATGGGAGTCCCTAAGTTTTATCGATGGATCTCGGAGCGGTATCCCTGCCTCAGCGAAGTGGTGAAGGAGCATCAGGTGGGTAAGCAAGGGGTCAGAGGCCCAGAAGGCGGAGGACCCGGGGCTCGGCGGCCCTTTCTCCACCCTGGGACCGGGGGTCTCCGCCGCCTCCTTCTTGCTCGTCGTCAGCTGGCTGAGTGGCGAAGAGAGGGGAGCAGAACGTTTGAGGACACCCTGGTGATCTGAGTGGGGGCGAAGACGCAAGTCGCTCTCCTGTGGGCAGAGCGGCGGGGATGCGGCTGTTCTGACAGCTTCTGCCCGGGCCGGGCCTGCCGCGACTTCGCAATCAAGTCCCGGGGAGGAGCGCTTTCGGGAGTGCTTCCCTTTCCTCCCCAGGGAGCTGCAGGTTTCGTTTTTCTTTTTGGAGGTGGGATGGTTGTCCTCCTAGGACCTTCCCCCAATCCCCAGCCAGAGCAACAGGCCTACGTACAAACAGTAATATCGGCCAACGCAGTTGAATCCCCTTGTTTACTTTCCCGTATCTAGAGCTGCATCCCGCCCTACCCCCAACGCGTAGACTTTTTGACGTGGCTGATGGTTCATATTTATGATACAGTTCCTTACTCTTTTTCTGTTACCCCAAGGACCGTACCAATCCCCTGTTCCAAAAGAAATAAAAATACATTTGGACGGGGCCGGGGCAGTTATTTGGAAGCTTCATTGTGTGAATGTGTGTGCGTGTGAAAGAGAGAAGGGAGAGAGAGGGAGGAAGGAGATGAGGGAGGAAGGAGACGTGGGGTGAACGGTGAGAGAAACAGATTGTTAGAGCACTAATACTAGGAATAGTAATATTCGGTATATAATGACCCCAGGGCAACGTTTATGTGCAGACTTCAAAAATGTAGTTTAGGTATTAGAACTGCGGAAAAAAATAGTAAGCAGTCGTCTATTAGGTAAACTGGACTTTGGGTCTAGTGTTTGTCACATTTAATGGTTTTGGTAGCTCTTTTGCCCATTTTATATTTTACAGGAAAAAGTCATTTTTGTCTCCGAATGGAGGCGTGGGTTCAAATCCCACTTCTGACACACACACACACACACACACAAAGTCATTTTTGAAATTTGTACAGCTAATTGAGTTAGTTGAGATGGATAGCATTGTATTAACATGGAGAGAAATAATACAGTGAACACCATCATGCTGTCTATTAAATTATGGTTTATTATTTTTAAAAAGTACTGTAAGGATGAAGATGGGGTTAAACTTCTGGAAAGGATTCTTTGTTGTTGGATTCCAGTCAGGTTTGGTATATGAGGAAAAAGCTTACCAAAAATTCCAGAATGGTGGTTTGTCTTTAATTTATTTGAAGCATGGGTTGAATTAGATTTAGGGAAACATTTCTTTCCAGAGAAGAGGATAAAAATGGTGACAACTAACTTAGGCGTTTCCTGGATCCTTCACTCAAATATTTGAGTACCTGCCATGCATCAGGCACTTTATCTCTAAATTGAAAAATTCAGACTAACTTGACAATGCACAATCTGTTCAGTAATCTTTTTACTCTCTACTCTTTGGCACAGAATTTGGTTTGGTGTAAGGATCTTGGATTTTCTCCATCTTGAGGAATTTTGTTACTGAACAAAAATAATGGCTTTAAGGCAATTTTATGACACGAACACTAACAATAGGTTTAAAACTTGGTTCATCAAAGTGATGTCTTTCAAAAAGAAATCACCAGCTACTCTCTCAAGCAGTACTTAAAACATGGTAGTTCCTAAGTCACAGCAGTTCAAAAGCTAGTCCTTGGGGAAAGGGACTGGATGGAGGGGTGGGTTCTGGGAAGATGGTGGCAGTGGTGACATAGCATAGTTTTTGGTTTCTCTGAATCCTCATTTGAAAACAGAAAGAGAAACTAGATAGCTAAATTTAAAATCCATAGAACAATTACAACAAAACCATGTGACAGGGTATCCCCATGAACCCCAAGATACAATTTGGTGGGGACAGACTACTGATAGCCTCTAGACCCAGTTGGTATTGGCATGTGTGCAAGAGGAAGAAGGAGAAATGGGGCAACATCTGATGAACCTGAGAGCAGAACTCCAGAATATTCACTAAGACTCTACAAGCCTATTAGATAGCAGTAGCTGTAACTGGGGGGTTTTAAAGGGCAGGAGTAGTCTAACTCCTGTGAACCCACAAAACTGACTTGGCAAGGTACCATTCTAAGGTAGAGCCCACCCTAAGGAGAAAGTGCTGGGAGTGAAATAAAATTTTATCAGGAAGGAGACAAGAGAGATAAGGTCAAGATAAAAGTGAGGGAGGGTTACAGAGTCAAGAAATCTTAGAAAACAAACCAGGCAAGCCACCATATTTTTTAATACTACCCCAAAATAGCAGAAGAGGGAGCTTTGTAAAGTTAAAGCTTTCCTGAACCCCTTCTCATTCCAAAAGTTCAGGAAAATTAAGTTTACATAAAAATGAATGATAGAAAAGTGTCAAGGTCAAATAGTATACAAAGTTATTATGGGGGAAAAGGGAAACAAAATAATATTCATACAGACAGTAAAAGCTTGCAATAAAAACATGCACACATAACAGACCAAAACTATAACCTACTATTTCAGAATGAGCTAAAGGCACTAAGAAAATAAGACATGAAAGAACAACATATATCAATTACAAAAACTCAGGAATAAGGTGACAGAACCTAAAGAAAATGAGACATAAATGGCAAAATCACATCAGAAGTGAAGCCTAAAGTAGTAGCAAGGCAAAAACAAATAATGCCATAAGAAAAAAATAGAAGGTGGAAATAAGAGAAAATTTTAGAAGATAAAAAGGTTCAAAGCAATATAACAGAACAAATACTAAAACTGTAATTAAAGAAACCTTTCCTGAAATTAAAAAAAAAAAATTGAAGCCATGTTGAAAGAATATACCATGTACCCAAGAATATTGACTCAGATGACCAACATCAAGACATGTTCTAGTTAAATTCATGGACTTTAAAGAAAAAGAGAAAAAAGCTTTTGTTACCTACAAGAAAGGAACATATGACTTGTAAGGGAAAGAAAATCAGGTTCCCATCATAGTTTTTCACAGTAGTGCTTTATGCCAGAAAAAAATGGAGTAACATAAAGATACTCAACTGACTTTTTAAAAAAATTTTTATTTATTTATTTATTTATTATTTTTGCCTGTGTTGGGTCTTCGTTTCTGTATGAGGGCTTTCTCTAGTTGTGGCGAGCGGGGGCCTCTCACTGTCGCGGCCTCTCTTGTTGCGGAGCACAGGCTCCAGACGCGCAGGCTCAGTAGTTGTGGCTCACGGTCCCAGTTGCTTCGTGGCATGTGGGATCTTCCCAGACCAGGACCGTTCTCCTGCATTGGCAGGCAGATTCTCAAGCACTGCACCACCAGGGAAGCCCTCAACTGACTTTTAAGTATAAACGATAAGCTGGTCAAATGATCAGTGTAGAAGTCAGGCAATATTGTTCCTTTGAGCACTTTCTTGAGGAATCTGCCAGAGAATGAGCTTCAGACAATCAAAAGGACTGGGGAAATATCAACATAAATACCAGTGGTGAACATTAAATATAATTTCCTGTAGAACAAAATCAAAATAAGAGTGAAGAGAGAGTTTAGTGTATAATGGCTATGTGTTCTGACAATGTTTAGATAGTACAACTATAAAATAAATGGGAGTAAGAGAGAATGGGGAAAAGTTATGCAAAAAAAATTATATTACCATTAATCATATTAGTGGTAATATTAATATTGTTTTTCTGAAACTCGTGTGTGTGATATGATAAATACCTAATTAAAGGGTATTTTATTTTATTTATTTATTTTTTTGCGGTACACGGGCCTCTCACTGTTGTGGCCTCTCCTGTTGCGGAGCACAGGCTCCGGACGCGCAGGCTCAGCGGCCATGGCTCACGGGCCCAGCCGCTCCATGGCATGTGGGATCTTCCCGGACCGGGGCACGAACCCGTGTCCCCTGCATCGGCAGGTGGACTCTCAACCACTGCGCCACCAGGGAAGCCCCACAGTTCGCAATTTTGAAAACCTTTCCTGTACCACTGGGTAACCAAGAGGCAGAATGATCCCCTTTATAAGAGTATTACAATTAATAAAAAAAGAAGTGATAGAATATCACCATTTTGCAACCTCAAATAAGTTAATAGAAATAGGCATTAAGCACCAATGGCTGGTAATATTAGAAAAAAGAAAGAAAGGTGACACAAACAAATAGTAGAGCTTAACTCTATTCCTATTTTAGAGAATTCTTGACATGGATAGTATATACAAGACTTATATTGGTGTTTGAATGTGTACACACCTAGAACTATTTTTGATGCCTAGTTCAAGTGGTCCAGTAGTTTGGTAGAAGTATATTATGACTATAAAATTATAGTTATTTCATACATCTGTATTGAATATAAAAATTATATACCATAGGATCCAAAAATATGGAGATATATAATACTTTGTGCAGTCTTATCTTACTGTTAGCATATTTCTTGTTCAGTGAAGGTTTGGGAGTGTAAGGAGTTAAGTAAATAAGTAAATAGGGAGAAAGAAAGGAAGGAAAGGAGAGGGAGGAGGGATGAAACCAAGCAAAATATTATTTTTTAAAAAAAGCACTTTCCTTAAAGTTGAGGACAATAGACTAGACCAGAATGTGGAAATTAAAGATTATAAAATACCAAACAAACAAAAAACAAAGCCTAATACAGAAAATCCAAGGGGAAGTTGCATGTCTACTATATGCTTACTCAATGTCCTAGGTTACTGGAGGTAGATGGGGGAAAAGAATTAAACCCTCTGACCAATAACATTTACCATTCTAAGAAACCACAAATTGCCCATACACTATGGTCCAGTTTCTATGCAGATACATATGTAGATAAATATTTTCAATAAGTGGGATAATAATTTACCTGCCATTTTATAAACTACTTTTGTCACTTGACCATATGTATTATGTACATTATCCCATGCCAAATATGAATCTATATTATAATTTGTAATTGCTTTGTAGTATTCCCTTGTGTGGATGTACCATTATCAATTTTCTTTATTATTAGGCATTGTTTTCATTTTTTATCTTTTCTTTTTTTTAACTTTTTATTTTATATTGGAGTATAGTTGATTAACAATGTTGTGTTAGTTTCAGGTGTACAGCAAAGTGATTCAGTTACACATATATTGACACGTATCCTTTTTCAAATTCTTTTCCCATTTGTTACATAATATAATTTTTTATCTTTTCCGAACAGTACTGCCATGAATAATCTTGTACTTATGTCTTTGTGCACATTTCTGATTATTTCTCAGGATAAATTTCCAATAGTAGAAGTCCTGGGTCACAGATGTGCACACACACACACACACACACACACACAAAAGATGTGCACACCTCAAATTTTGATATATATTTTCATATTAGTTACACCAGTTTATATTCCCATCCCAGACTATTGGGTATATGTCTATGCCACCTCTCTCCCTTTTAGCCCTGTGATTTTCCTCTAATATAAAATGGGGAATCGAAATATCTCTCTTTTAAGATTGTTACCATAATTAAGTGAGAGAATGAATGTAAGTGTTTAGCCCAATGTTTGGCACCTAATAAGCTAATAAGTGCCAGCTATTGCTTTTAATAACATGAAATATGCATTTCTCCAAATCCTTACCAATAATGGGTGACATCCATCTTTCTAATCTTTGCTAACATGATGGGGAAAATGATGTATCATTTTAATTAGAAATTTGGGAATGTTGAACATTTTTTTCATATCATTTAGACTTTTGTGTTTCTTCTTTTGAATTGCTTTGCATTTTCCGTACTTACTTTTAACATATGCTCTTTTTCTTACTTGATATTTGAGGGTTGTTCTGTACATTAGGAATGTTGACTTGGTCCTTATTTGCAAGTATTTTCCTGCATTTTGTCATTTTCAGTTGGGCTTGTTTATGGCACTATTTTTTCCCTACAAGATTTTAAAAATACATTTTTAGGTAGCCAACTCCATCATTTGTTTGATTTATGATTTCTAACTTTCCCACATGAAAATTGCCAAAATATTTGTATATAATTGTTTTACTTACATTTCTCACATTAAAATTTCTAATCCTTCTGGAATTTATTTTGTTATAAGGTGAAATACAGTTTTGTTTCCAAATAGTTACCTAGGTGCCCCATCCCTTTCTTTCACTGATTTGAAATGTCTCTTATATACTAAATTTCTGTGTACATTTGGACTACTTCTAAACTATTTGGTTCAATTAAACTGTCTATTTTATAATTAAAAATATCATATAGGGCAGGTTTTCCTTCATTACGCTCCCTTTAATATGCTCTCTTACATGTTTATTCTCCTAAGGAAACTTTGTAATCATTTTGTAAAGTACCCCCACCCCCTCAAAAAAAATCACATTGAGATTTTGATTGAGGTTTTTAGATTTCTTGAAACAAACAGTAAATCTTGAATGTACATTTAAAACCTCATGATCACAGTTGTCATTTCATTCGAGTCTAATACTCACTAAGGGCATTTAAATTTTTTTTTACTTAGTCCAATCCTATGTAAATAGGTGTTTTATAAATGTATTTTTATGGTGTTCATTGATTCAAAGACCAAAACTTTTTACTCCTAAAACTCAAAGGCATGTTATTTTCTCAATAACAGGAAAATGTATTATTACCTATGAATATGGTAAAATTTGAATAATTGTTTCACAGATAGTTTTCATTAAGTTTATACAAAAATGCCCATTATGTTTTTATGTTTGAAAATTCAAAATACTTTTCTTCAATTAGTATGTAAGGCAGACTACTCTCAGATCCCTTAATTACACTAGATATTAAGTTGTGCCCATTTTAGTTCCTTGTTAGTTTATATTTGTTTCAGTAGTGTTCCCATTACTTGTTCACAGACATTTAAATAGAGGAAACGTCAATCAGAGTCAGAACCACGAAGGCCTTTCTATAAAAGTAGATGCCTGTTAGCCAAAGTTTAGAAACTATTTAATCCACCTATAAAAAACAAATCAGTTTTCAAAGTTTCCTAAATTTCTTGGCGTAATCTAAGCTTTTTAAGTTAATATAACCAAATTAATGATTCTGTTTCAGTGAAACCAGATATACAATAGGGCTTTAAATCACTTGTAAAACCTTTTAATGACCATGTACAAATAGCCTTTTGATATAAATGGGCATTATGTTACTCATTTATAGAGGAAATTGAGGCTTTGAGGAGTTAATGTCAAATTGTAGGAAGAAAGGAAACTAATATTTTGAGTACCAAATCAACCAAGAGCTTTATTTGGTGTTTTCTCAGGTTATCTTATTTTAAATAAGTAGATAATTTCCTGACAGTAAATGTGATCAAGCTTTTGGTGCATAATGTAACCATATAATATGTCTCTGTCTTACTTATTCCTCCTGTTTACTTTCTTTATTCAACTGTGATTGTTTACTCAGTTTTTATATAATAAGAATAAGCCCCTGTATCCTGCTTTTGATCAGATGTCTAGGTATCTGTGTTTGATTATAATAATGATCTTGATCATTTTTCTTTGTTTTTTAGATTCCTGAATTTGATAACTTATACCTGGATATGAATGGTATTATACATCAATGTTCCCATCCTAATGATGATGATGTTCACTTCAGAATTTCAGATGATAAAATCTTTACTGATATTTTTCACTACTTGGAGGTGTTGTTTCGCATTATTAAACCTAGGAAAGTGTTCTTCATGGCCGTTGACGGTGTGGCTCCTCGAGCAAAGATGAACCAGCAGCGTGGGAGGCGTTTTAGGTAAAACATTTATGGTTTATTTTCGAATACTATTTAGATTAATAAAATATATTACTTCAAAGGTAATTGACTTAACACAGTGCATCTCCCATTCACGTTTCTTTTCTGCTTAAATTTCCCCCCAGAAGTGGGAGTATCTCAGACTTACAATGTCATGTTTTATCAATCAAGTAAATGAATTAGGAATTCAAATGAGGTGTCATTTCTCAACGTATATGATGGGTTGTATAAAGTTACTCTGTTGTTCTCTGTCACAAATTTTTCAGACTTCCTAAAACTTGGTAATTTGGAAATGGTAGTAGTAGAGAAAGTTCCTAGAGTATTTCGTCCTGAGCTGTGGAACTGCAGAGTGAACTGAGAGATTGTTCTAATGAGAATATCACTGACATTTAATTTGACCCTGGGCTAGATGCTGACCCTGCTTGAACATGGGTCCCCACTGGGTAGAAAGGCAAATTAGATTAGAAGGGGATGGATAGAGTATGAGAAGAGAACTGAGTTAGGACACTCGAGATATTATCAGCCCAGTGTACGACTTGGGTAGTAGAAGCAAAAGGTTGAAAAGGAGTTGTATACAGAGAGGATTTTAAAGTCAAAATCCTGGACCTGTGGAATATTTCTAAATAACAATGAAAACATGCAGTGTCCTTGTTATGAGTAACAGGAGTAAAGTTAAGAGGGTTGTTGGAACTGAAGGAAAGAAACCCTGAGTCTAGTGAGTTTGATAGGTCATTAGCCTAATAGATCCTTTCCTTTCATCACAATGGCAGGTAAAGAAGTAGAAAGGGCACCTATGAATCAGATGTGGAAATCATCAAGGAAGGTGGGAGAGTACCTTGGAGAAGGCTAGCAGTGAGAATGGGTAGGGGATGGTAAACTCTACTAATTTAAATATCAAAAGAGAAAAGATACTGAAGATATTGGAACTGTGAAATCCTTGAAGACAAGGGCCATCTCTTACTAAAATTTAGATTCTCAAGTACCACCCAAGACTTACTTAATCTGAACCTCTAAAAACTAGGCCCTGGAAACTATGTTTACCAGATTCCCCTGGTATTTGTTAAACTAGTTTTGGGGCGCTGCTGGGCTAGATAATCTAGTGTTGAGAAAGGGTTATATAAGCCCACTGTATCAATCAGTTGCAGGTAATAGAAATTTAACTATTCTGAGCAGAAAGAAATATAATACAGAGAATTGGGTGCTTATAAAAATCATTGTAAAAGCCAAAAGGTTGTGCATTTAGGTTAGCCTTTAAGAATGACTTCCAGAACAACACCATAGAACTCACCCACTGATGGCATCACTACTGCAACATTCAGGAAGGTGAGGAGTTCAGAGGCCCTGACCAGAACAGGTAGTTCTAGGAATTTATTCCTTTAGCTCTGATCCAGAGATTAAGAAGCTAAGTCATATCCAGAAGCCTAGCTGCAGGGAAGCCTGAGAGTTTAATTTTTTTATAGCTTTCTTCCAACCTCTCCAGTATCAGAAGACAGACTAGGAGAGAGGAATGGGCATCGAGGGCCAGTTGACCCTAACCACCACAAGCGTTCGCTCGGTACTGTGGCGGCATCGAGTGTGCCATGTTTCCTCCAAATCCCCCAGTCAGCTTTTCCTCATTCTCCATGACGACTGTTTTCTTCGCTCATAATCTTTAATCCTCATCACTTTGCATCTCTGCCATCTTTTAAATCTGCTGCCATCTGTCTTTCATCCCCACCGTGCCACTGAAACTTCCTTACGAGATTATTAATAGACTCCTTAAAGGGGCTAAATCTAGAGAATAATTCTGTCTTTATATTACTTCATTTATCCCTGGTATTTAGCAGTGTTGACCATTATTTCTTTCTTGAACTTCCTTCCCATGACCTTCAGGTAACTATACTCTATGACCGGGGATGGAACCTGGGCCCCAGCAGTGGAAGTGCCAAGCTCTAACCACTGTACACCAGGGAATTCTTTCTGACTGTACCTTCTTAATCTCCTTGTTATATTCTCTTCCTCTGCTTTGTCTCAAATATTGATGTTTCTTAAGGTTCCGTCCTGGGTCCTAAGATATCTTATCCGATGACTTTAAGTACTGAATCTGTACTGATGACTCCCAAACTTATCTTTCTGGTGGATATCTCTTTCCAGAGCTTGTATACATCCAAATGCCTGCTAAATGCCTCCTCTGGATACCATAGATACATTTCAGGCTTAATATATTCAGAACTGAACTCATCTTTGCCTCAAACCTGCCTTCCTTCTATGTTTCTGTGAATAACATCATGTAAATAACTGCTCAACTCCAAAGTCCAAGAGGAATTGGACTTCTCTCTCTTCCTTATTCCTCACATCTAAGTCATATCTACTTACTTCTTTTCATCTTTACTGCTACTGTCAGCCTAGGCCACCATAATCTTCTACCTAGATTACTTTAATAGTTTTGCCTTGCCCCTGTCCCAAACATTCTCTATATTGCAGCTACATTAGACATTATGGCTGTTTAATTTCTATCTCCCCACTAGAGTGTAAATTCCGAGAAGAGGAATCATTTCTTTTTTGTTGTAACCCAAGAACTTGTCACATAGTAACATTGAATAATCATTTCTTCAGTCAAAGAAGGAAGGGGAGAAAAGAGGAAAGAATGGCTTCCATTGGAGTGATTACAAATGAGTTGATATCTTCAGAGTCTTTGTTATATTGAAGAGGTTGGTAAGAGAGAGAGGTTAAATACGAAGAAGAGTTTGTTTATCGCAGAAATAGAATTCCACAGGGCACAGTAGATAGAGCTAATAACAAGGCTGTAGAAAACGTACATAAAGCAGGACTTCCTAACTTGTATGCCATGTGGCATATTTGTGTGCCACACATGGGTAACTGGAGAAGCCAGATTGGAATTGGGATGCCAGTATTCAAACCTGTGTCTATCGGACTCTAAAAATCATGTTCTTCTTAGTAAATCCTGTTGCCTCAAAAATGAGATCATTTTGGCTACTGATGTCATTAATGTTATTAGGCTTTCGCTTTAGATGTTTTCATGAGGAAACCCAAAGATATACATTACAATTTTATAATTATTTTTATATAATATTCTTAGAGATCATTTTAATGATGTACTTATTTGATATTATTAAATGTAGTGTGTATAATGAATGTTTATGCGATACTTTTGAAATTATTTCTAGAACTAATATGCTGTATATTTGTGATTAGAAAAGAATTACTTTATAATAAGTATTTGTAACATTCTTTGTCAGTTTTATACTGTTATAATGTTCTACTTCTATAGTCCCTAGCTGAAAAACTCAGTTCTTTAAATGAAAAGAAACAATTCTGAGGCTCATCTTTATTGATTATAGACATTTCAAAACTTATATGTTTTGAACTTAAAATTGATGAATTAGTATTTTAGTTACAAAAACTTCTAAATAACCTTTTACTTTATGTAGAGATCTCTATTTTTTCCAGAAAGTTGAGCACTTCTTTTCCCCCTTAACATTTAAGGTCAGCAAAGGAGGCAGAAGACAAAATTAAAAAGGCAATAGAAAAAGGAGAAACTCTTCCTACAGAGGCCAGATTTGATTCCAACTGTATTACACCAGGTAAATTCACTGAGAGAAAAATTCTGGCAGATTTAAAATGTAAATGTAAATTTATTTCTTTTCTAACCTCTATGTATTTTGTCCTTAGGATTCTATTTGCTGTATTTTCCCAGTTATGTCTCTTCATGAGATGGTTTGGTCACCTTGGTCATAAATGCCCCTATGGAGACCCACTCTAGGGATTTACAGATGCTGATAAGGGCACCTATGGACAGGACTCTCCCAGATGCACAAAATTCCTGACCTAGAAGGAACTTACAAGATCAGTCCTACTCTTGCCATTTATTTGTATGAAAGCTGACTCAATGAGGTTGTGGTTCACCCAAGTTCATAGAGCTAGCTTGTATTCAGGAGAAGAAACCCACTTTCCTCGTCTAGAGTGCTTACTCTTCTTCTCAGAGGCTGTTAAGATTTCTGTGACTTTAAGGAAGAATTAATTTATCAGTATTAAAAGTTTAATCTTATATGCAACAGCACAGTCTGCCCTTCCTAGAGTTTTGTCTAACATCATTATAATTCTTTACATTGAAAAAAAATCTTATAATCGTACTATCTCATTAATTTTTGCTATGCTAGTTTTCTCTTTCATTAAGTCCCCTAATGACACATTGCCCAATTTAATAACCAGTTTTATCGTTATACAGTTTAAGACTTATTGCCTTTGACTATTGACTATCTGGGCTTTTCCTGAAACATAATCATTGTAGACTCAGTTTCCATATTAATAGTAATTTTTCAGGTTAAAAATAGTAATGATAATAGTTGTTGTTATTGGCAATCTTATTGAAGCTACATGCCTTAAAAAAAAACAAAAAACTTTAGAATCCAGCAGAGAAATAGAAGAGTGAAGTTTGTTGGAGTGTTGAAACCCTGCCCTTGTGTGAAAATATTCGAAGCATAGTCCTGAGGCAGCAGTAACCTTCTTTGAATTTCCCCATCTGACATTAACTTCATTTTGGGGTGCCTGGTAAAGTTGGAAATAGTTGTGATATTTGGTTGGGAAAGATACAACATTACTCGCTTTTCAAGATAAGCAAGAGAGCTTTTGACCTCCTTGGGAGATCTTATACCTAGCTATTCCCTGGATACCCAGATCCAATTTCATGTTGTCACTGGGAACTCAATGTTTTTATATCTCTTTCAGATTAAATTTTTAAAAACCTTTTATTTTTAGGGACTGAATTCATGGCCAGGTTACACGAACATCTGAAGTATTTTGTAAATATGAAAATTTCTACAGACAAGTCGTGGCAAGGAGTTACCATCTATTTCTCAGGCCATGAGGTTATTATCTTATTTTATTTAAAGAGTTTTTTAAATTTAATCTTGAGAAATATAGCATATTACCACATTTTTTTTAAACATTATATTTAGACTCCTGGAGAAGGAGAACATAAAATCATGGAATTTATCAGATCCGAGAAGGCAAAGCCAGATCATGATCCAAACACCAGACACTGTCTTTATGGCTTAGATGCTGACTTGGTAGGTATAATGTTTATTGTATTCTAATCTTATGCCATTGTAGTTAAAATATCTAGGAAACTTGGTCTTAATAAAAGAAGATTTCTGGGCTTCTCTGGTGGCGCAGTGGTTAAGAATCCGCCTGCCAATGCAGGAGACACGGGTTCGAGCCCTGGTCCGGGAAGATCCCACATGCCGCGGAGCAACTAAGCCCGTGTGCCACAACTACTGAGCCTGTGCTCTAGAGCCCACGAGCCACAACTACTGAGCCTGAGCTCTAGAGCTCGTGTGTCACAGCTACTGAAGCCCGCACGCCTAGAGCCTGTGTTCCACAACGAGAAGTCACCACAATGAGAAGCCCGCACACCGCAACGAAGAGTAGTCCCCACTCGCGACAATTAGAGAAAGCCCACGCACAGCAATGAAGACCAAACGCAGCCAAAAAAAAAAATTAAAAATTAAAAAAAACATTTAAGAAGATTTCTGGCTATGGGAACAAATATCAGAGATATAATAATGATTGCTACTTCTGCTATTACCAAAGTTCTAAAACATTTGGAAAAGGAGTTCTTTTGCCATAGTTTATGATCAACAGGTCTCTATTGTTAGTGTTCACACCTGACTGACCCTAGTGCTATGAATACTCTGCTGAGGTCAGGATAGAGGGCCCTTTTTACCCTCATTCTTAATACACGATTTTTAATACCACCTGATCTGATGACTCCATAACCCAAGTTTGCTAGACTCTTTTTGTTTTAACTTTCTATTACAGAAGTTTGCAAATATAAACAGATGTAAAGGAGAGAGCATAATGAACCTCCTTGTGTCCTTCATCTGTCTTCAGTAACCTTCAGCTCCTTTCCCTAATCATCTGTCTCCTTCCTTCTCCTCCCCTGGATTCTTTTTTTTTTTAAGACTTTTTTCTTTTTTTTTAATAAATTTATGTATTTATTTATTTTTTGGCTGCGTTGGTCTTCGTTGCTGCGCGTGGGCTTTCTCTAGTTGCAGCGAGCGGGGGCTACTCTTCGTTGCAGTGTGCGGGGCTTCTCATTGTGGTGGCTTCTCCTGTTGCAGAGCACGGGCTCTAGGCACGTGGGCTTCAGTAATTGTAGCACGTGGGCTCAGTAGTTGTGGCTCACGGGCTGTAGAACACAGGCTCAGTAGTTGTGGCGCACGGGCTTAGTTGCTCCAGGGCATGTGGGATCTTCCCGGACCAGGGCTCGAACCTGTGTCCCCTGCATTGGCAGGCAGATTCTTAACCACTGTGCCATGAGGGAAGCCCATCCCCTGTATTCCTGAAGTATATGACATGTATTATTTAATCTATAAATATTTCATGATGGAGAATATTAAAAATGATAACCCCAATGATATCCCACATAAAACAAAAATTAACAAATCATTAATATATAAATAACCATTTAGTATTCTCATTTCCCTGATTGCTTCATAAATGTTTTATTTTCTTTGAATCAGGATTAAATGAAAATAAACAATATACATTGCAGTTGGTTGATATGGCTCACTAGACTATTTGACTTACTTTGGGGATTAGAATAGTATGTGAGAATATTAACTGAAAATATCCTTTTCCAGTTTTTTCTGAGTTTCCACATACTAAAGGTATCTTGGCCTCCAGAAGAGTCCTGTATTCTTCTGTCATGGAAATGCTGTTGCCCTAATTCCTTACCCATTCCTCCGTGGCAAGTGGAAAGGTGTAAAAACCAAGAGAACATTATTGGAATTTTTTTATGGGGATACAGTGGGGTGGTTATAAAGGTTATTTGAGTCTAAAGTGAACATTTTTTTCTTAGAAAAGTACACAGAATTTACCCAATTTATAACCTGTAGATGTATCATATTTTGATAGTTATACATTTAATTTGCTAATGAATTATTTTCCTTAAATAAGCATGTTCTCTATATAGAAACGTTTTTTGATTGCTTTTGTGAACCCGATGCTATAAAAAATGAGAGAATAGAAACATTTCTTCATCATTTTTCAACAGATTATGCTTGGATTAACAAGTCATGAAGCACATTTCTCTCTTTTAAGAGAAGAGGTTCGTTTTGGTGGCAAAAAGACACAAAGGTAAATCATACTGCCTATATATCAGAAGGTAGAACAGAAATTAAATTAGGAATAGTAATCCCTTAACAGGTATATGACCTGTAAATATTTTCTCCCAGTCCCTGGGTTGCCTTTTCACTCTGTTGATAGCATCATTTGATGTACAAAATTTTTAATTTTGATGAATTCCAATCTATTTTTTTCTTTTGTTGCCTGTACTTTTTAGTGTAATATGCAAGAAATCATTGCTGAATGCAATGTCATAAAGCCTTTTCCCATTTTATTCTAAGGGTTTTATAAGTATTAACTCTTAACATTTAGGTCTTTGATCTATGTCGAGTTAATTTTTATATGTGGTGTAAGGTAATGGTCTGTCTTCATTCTTTTGCATGTGGATGTCCAGTTTTCTGAACAACATTTGTTGAAAAACTGTCTTTTCCCCATTGAATGATCTTGGCTCCCTGGTCAAAAATCACGTGACCATATATGGAAGGGTTTGTTTCTGGGATCTGTATTCTATTCCGTTGGTCTGTATGTCTGTCTTTATGCCAGTACCACAAGTATTTTGATAACTGTAGCTTTGTAGTAAGTTTTGAAATCAGGAAGGTTGAGACCTCCAACTATATTCTTCTTTTTCACGATTATTTTGGCTGTTTGGGGTCTCCTGAGGTTAATAATTTTTAAGATAGGTTTTCTGGGTTTTTTTGTAAAAAAGTTGGGATTTTGATTGGGACAGCATTGAATCTATAGATCCCTTTGGGTAGCATTCACATCTTGATATCAAGTCTTCCAGTCTATTAACATAAAATGTCATTCCATTCATTTGTGTCTTCTTTAATTTCTTTCAGTTTTGTAGTTTTAGTGTACAAGTCTTTTGCCTCCTTTCTTCTTTTTTTTCCTTTAATTGAAAATAATGTTTTTAAATATAGTTACCTGCTGTGCATTACATCCTCAGAGCTTATTTATCTTATAACTGGAAATTTATACCTTTTCACCACCTTCACCCATTTCACCCACCCCCATCCCCTACCTTTGTGAATCATCAGTCTGTTTTCTGTATCTTTGATTTCAGTTTTTTTGCCTCTGGCTTTTTCTTTTGCTTCCTTGGTCAAGTTTATTTCCGAGTGTTTTATTCTTTTGGATGGTATTGTAAGTGGAATTGTTTCTTAATTTCCTTTTTGGATTGTTTATTGCTGGTATGTAGAAACACAACTGATTTTTGTGTTGACCTTATACCCTGCACTTATGCTGAATTCATTTTTTAGTGGTAGTATTTTTTTTTTTTGTAGATTCTATGGGATTTCTACATATAGAATTACACCATCTGTAAATAGAGTTTTACTTCTTCTTTTGCAGTTTGGATACCTTTTATTTCTTTTCTTGCCTACTTGCCTTGGCTAGACTTCCAGCATAATGTTGAATAACTATAGTGAAAATGGGCATCCTTGTCTTGTTACTGATCTTAGGAACAAGAATTCCTTTCCTTGGGAGGAAAGCTTTCAGTCTTTCACCATTGATTATGCTATAAGGAAATTCCCTTCTGTTCCTACTTTGCTGAATGTTTTTATCATGAAAGAGTGTTGAATTTTGACGTATGCTTTTTCTGTTAAATGATTATGCGGGGTTTTTTCTCCCTTTGTTTATTAATATGGTGTATTACATTGATTTATTTTCTTATGTTGGACTATCTTTGCATTCCTGAAGAAAATCCCATTTGTTCATGGTGTATAAATGCTTTTAATATGCTGTTAACAGCTTATATTCTAACTTGTAATTAATCCTGGAGTATAGGCCACAGCCAGGAATATAGACCCCTATACCAAGCCCGGAAAAGGTAAGAGGAGGAAGTGATGGTGCCTCAACATTGAAGCCTTGGACTGTACTGCAGTAGATATAAAAGTATACGTACTCACTTATCTATATGCTTTCTGCTGGTGGCCAGCCTTAAATGGACCAGATCCCACTGGTTTATTACATCTATTATGTATTATTTAGACTTTCTCAATTCTGAGAGTCCTTCCACAGAAAGCATATTGTAAACCTATTATTATGAACTTTATCTCTGTTGTAATTGTAGTTATATTTTTATCTTAACATTACCCTGCAGCTTGCCTATAAATTACATGCCTTAATGACAAGAATTAACTATTTTCTAATGATGTTTTATTTTAAGCTACGTTTTTAAACTTGAACCTTAAAAATATAATAAGCTCTGTGTTGATCATCTGACTAATTACAGGGTATGCGCACCAGAAGAAACCACATTTCACCTTCTACACTTGTCTTTAATGAGAGAGTATATTGACTATGAGTTTTCAGCATTAAAAGTAAGTATTAATATAACCATGGGCCAAAGATGAATATGCAGAAATTTCCATAGGATTTGACTCTTCTCTTCATATTGCATAGGACAAGATCACATTTAAATATGATATTGAAAGGATAATAGATGATTGGATTTTGATGGGATTTCTTGTTGGGAATGATTTTATCCCTCATCTACCTCATTTACATATTAATCATGATGCACTGCCTCTTCTTTATGGAACATATATTACCATCCTGCCAGAACTTGGGGGTAAGAAAAGTTTAATATTTGTTTGAAGCTACTTTAAGTTAGCACTCAACTAACCCTAAAAATGTCACTCAGTTTATTAGATTATGGTATGTACAACTAAAGTAGGAAAAAAATTTGGAGTTTCTTTTAGTCTAAGGTGCCAAGCTCTCTAAAGTTGTAATTTTCAATGGTTCACAAGCAAAGAAGATGACGCCAGTTAAGCAGTCTCATTTATTGATACCTAACTAATCTCCACCTTAAATGGCTTAAGAAAGCCAGCAGAGGTTGCTCGTTTCACTTAGCTCGTTTCGTATTTAAGCATAGAAATTTAGTTTTCTGAATGGATAATCATCAGAGTATTTAATATGAGGGAGAGATTTTCAAGTTAAAATGGGAAACTGACAGTGGTGATGCTGAATAAAACAGACGACAGGGAATTCCCTGGCCGTCCAGTGGTTAGGATTCCGCATTTTTATTGCAGAAGGCGCGGGTTCAATCCCTGGTCAGGGAACTAAGATCCGGCAAGTCACGCTGCACAGCAAGTCAATCAGCTAATCAATCAGTCAATCAACAGAGTAGCAGGACATTAGTCTTTTCTTTCTTAAGTTAACATATCAAATGAATGACCTAGATAGATTCTAGAACATATTTAATTTAATTAACTGTCTCCCAGTGTTGTTTGGAAATTTGGGAAGATTATTACTATGTAAACCTGGAATTTTTTATATTTTCCTTCAGTTCTTACATACTGTGTATTATAGTAACATCAAGTTCATAGAAACTAGGGCCACTTACATAGTCCAACACTGTTTTTTCTTGATTAGTAGAATGTCAAAACTCAATGTTTTGTAAAAATTTTGTAGAATTATTTAGAAAAAATAATGTCAGCTTTTAGTACAAGTTTAGATTTTGTTCCTTTTAGGTTATATTAATGAAAGTGGACATCTCAACTTACCTCGATTTGAGAAATACCTTGTGAAACTATCAGATGTAAGTAACTAGAAGTTTTTGTTTTCCTGTCCCAGGTAGCTATAAATGGTTAGTAACCAATTACATAATACCAGAAGAAAAAGTTTTTGTGATTCTACTCAAGTTGGTCATTCTGTATAAGTAATTTCACCTAAGTTATTTTTATTTCTATTTGCTTTTCATTTTTAGTTTTCAGAGTAATAGATGAAGTCCCCATGTAAAAAAGTAATATCCTCTGATTTCCTATGCCCTAGAAGTAGTCACTGTTAAAAGTTTGGTCTGTATTCTTCTAAACATACTTAAGTTATTTTAAAATAAATGTAAATATTTCTGTACAGTTTGATCGAGAGCACTTCAGTGAAGTTTTTGTGGACCTAAAGTGGTTTGAAAGCAAAGTTGGTAACAAGTACCTCAATGAAGCAGCAGGTGTCGCAGCAGAAGAAGCCAAGAACTACAAGGAAAAGAAAAAATCAAAGGTGTCCATTTTTTTAGGTGTCCTTTCATTTTTTTAGCTGTAAAGGTAAAACTGATATTCCTTGTTTCTCATTTTCTTTCTTATGATTTTAGGGTTGCCTCATTTTAGTTTCATTTCTTCTTTTCCTCTATGGACATTTTAAAAATTGTTTTGGTTTCTTTTTCTCTATTAGATCCTATCATTTAAATCTGATCTTTAGAAATCAGTTTATTTTTACCATCGAAGAACATTGTGTTTTCTTTGTTCTTCCACTCTATTAATAAGTATATAAAACATTTCTAAATATAAGAGCCCAGAAAATTAGTTAAAGTGTGGATATTTATAGCATTTAATGTTATGAGACATTAACTAGATTAGTGATTTTTCTCTAGAAGTAATTTATATATAAAATCGTGTGTAAAATACAGTGATAGGCTAGGCTAAGAGTAGTTAATAGCACAATATGTGGTAACTGTTAGGTCCTCAATAAGTGATTAGAGTCAGTTAGAATATGCTAGTACACTGTAAAACACCTCTAAGAAGCCCTAAAGAATGTCTTATGTGTGTTAGCTTGGAAAATAAACCTCTTCCGAAATTTTCCTCAGCTAACCCATAGTTATTGGATTCTGGTGAAACTGATGAGTTTCCTGCACTCTCTTTGCTGTACTGGTTTTATTCAGGCTCAAGCCCAATATCTCTTGCTCCAGGAAGGGCAACTGTCCTGATTTTCTTTAGTGCAGTCTTTCTAATTGCTTAACTTTTCCTCAGTGGAGCTTAGCAGTAGTCAGTCTGCATTCTACTCTGTTTCTTGTCTTAATAAAACAGGCTCTGCAACTTTTGGGGGACCCGTACCCACAAACTTAAATATCAATAATCCATGACTCCGCCCACCTCAGCTCAGTCCTTAAGCTTCACCAGTCATCCAGGGGTGTGTAGTTAACATTAGAGACACTGGTAGATTGAAAGGACCTGGAGAAACAGCCCAGACGCAGGAAATTGGCAGAGGCCCTAGCTTGGATGAAGAAAAGGAAATTGGGAATAAGGGAGTAGGAAGAACTAATGAGAGGCACTGGCAGTTGATAGGCAGTTAGAAGTAGAGGAGAGAAAGGATGAAATCACAAGGAGGAAGAATAGATGGGCAGGATATGAAGGATGTGATGAAATGGAAGAACTTTAGAAAAGCAGATGAGTTACATGGAAGAAAATTTAGAAGTGGCTGGTAGAGTCATAGGAATGATGGGATCCAGAGATCCCAAAAAAATAGGTAATGTTTGTAGTTATTGGATTCAATCATAAACAAACAGATTGTGTTAACAATAGCCCAGAATTTGACATATAAAAATGTTAAAGTTGAAAGAATTTGATATTGATTGTGTACTTTTCTCTAAGTAAATGAAATATTCTTGAAGTGTTTTGTTTTTGGAACACATATATAATTAAATATATTTATCTTTTATATTGGTGAACATTACTTGTTATTTATCATTGAGGGGTCTGAATGTTAAGTTCTACATAATAAAGATTTATAGCTTCAGGAAACAGTGATATAAAACCAAAAGCATTTACACAGCATTTGAGGAATATTTTTAAAACAGACTTTTGCAGTGTGTCACTTAAGGATCATTCAGTTATCTTTAGTATTTTTTAAATCTTCCTGTTAAATGTCTCACCTTAAAGTATATCCTGCCTTAATTTTATATTGATTTATAATTTGTATAGGGCCAGGAAAACTCAATATGTTGGGCTGCTTTAGACAAAAATGGAGAAGAAGTGGTAACTTCTAAGGGTGAGTACAAACTATGTATTTTAATATATGCAATTTTTTTTGACAGAATAGTTGTTATATCTTTCCTTTATTAGTACTAATTCAGTAATATTGGATGAAATAGATGTCTATGATAGTTTATAAGCATCTGCTTTGATATGTATTTATCAAAGCATTAGATGTAAAAACAGAATATTCGTAATTGTCAGCCACTGTCTTTCTGTCTTTTTTCTAGACAATTTAGAAGATGAGACTGAAGATGATGACTTGTTTGAAACCGAGTTTAGACAATATAAAAGAACATATTACATGACAAAGATGGGAGTTGACGTAGTTTCTGAGTACGTTTTTGCCAATGCTTTTACATTAAAGTAGAAAAAAATTAGACTTTGCAGTGAAAACGACATAATTTTGATAGTTATGGTAATGGGTGGAAAGGATTTTTTGTTTTCATAAATTATTGTAAGCCTTTCAACTAGTACCGTTTTGGACAAGGTAACATTAATTGACATGTATTATGCAGTTGACCTTTGAACAACACGGGTTTGAACTGCACAGGTCCACTTATATACGGACTGTTTTTACTAAATACTTAATGCAGTACTACGTGATTCACAATTGGTTGAATCCACAACTGGTTGAATCCACAGATGCGGAATCGCAGATACAGAGAGCCGACTAGTTATAGGTGGATTTTCTACTACACAGAGGGTTGGTGCCCCTAACTCCTGCATTGTTCAAGGGTGCTATGATAAAAATTGCCAAATAGAAAATGGTTAGTGTTTTGCTTCCTATCTTCTAAAGCTCACATCACACTTATTTCAGAGGGCACCTGGCTCAGCCCCAGGTTAATAACTAGTACAAAAGTTCCTTAACAACTTGACCTCTAGAATGGGGGTCCACACTTCTAAACTACAGCCCACAGTATGAATTACATATATTCGTATTTTATTTATTTTAATTAACAAACACTTATAAAGTGCTTACCAAGTGCCAGGCACTATTCTAAACATTTGAAAAATATTAACTCATTTATATTTTAATAATATAAACATATAAATATATATATATAACATGAAAATGTTAACTTGTAATTCTCACAATAATTCTTTAAGATAAGTTGAATTATTATTACCTTAAAATAGAGGAAATTAAGGAATGAGAGATTTAAGTGATTTGCTCGAAGTGACATGCATAGGTAGTGAGTGGCAGAGCCAGGATTTAAACACAAGCAGTCTGGCTCCAGAGCCCATGCCTAACCACCAGATGAAGCTGCTTTTGTATAAGTGAAATAAGAGTTTCATGAAATGCTATGTACCCTTATTACATTAGCAAGTAGGACTTCTGAGACTTGAGAAATAACATATTTAAAATAGTTATGCTTTTAATCCTTTTTCCCTTTGTTCTTATATTTCCTTGATTACAGTTAGATAGAACTGTAGTACATGCAGTTGACATTAAATGCTTAATTTGATAGGAAACTAGTCTTCTGTTCTATTTCTTTTTCCTTTTATATAGTAAAATATAGACTTATGAAAATGAGATACTATTTGTTTGCCTAGTAAATAAGCAAATCTTTTTAAGTTGTTATATTCAGTGTTGGTCCAGGAGTGGTAGTAGATTTCTTCCCTTAATTACTGGTGGAAATATAAATTGGTAAAATTATTTTGGAAACTACATATCCAGAAGCCTTTAAAATAGTCATCCCTTTGACCCAATAATTCTAATTGTTAAAATATCCTAAAAATATAAAGTTAAACACAGAAGATCTTTATACACAAGGAAGTTTATTACAAAGTTTTTTAAAAGTAAAAAATTAGAAACGATGTACATGTCCAGTAAGAATGTTCATCATAATTGTCTCCACCTCCTCCTCATTACAGTCACTATCTCTGCCATTTCCAGTATTTCCAGAATATGCGGAACTGTTAAACTGGTACTTATGGGAAGTTCATAACAATTCAGAAAGATACTTTCAGTATATCATTAAGTACAAATTTTAAAAGCAGGATACAAAAATCATAATGCACAGTATCCTCTCATTAATACTTAAAACAAAACAAAAAAAACCTGGGCATAGAAAAGAGATTGAAAAAAATACCAAAAGATAATAGTGATTGCTATAAGGTGATAAAAATGCTTTTTGTCATTATCTGTATTTTCAGTAATGAGGAAATATTTCTTTTATAATAAAAAAGTAATGCATTTCATTTTAAAAAGCATAGCTCCCAAGACTTCCCTGGTGGCACAGTGGTTAAGAATCTGCCTGCCAATGCAGGAGACATGGGTTCGAGCCCTGGTCCGGGAATATCCCACATGCCATGGAGCAACTAAGCCCGTGCGCCACAACTACTGAGCCTGCTCTCTAGAGCCCATGAGCCACAGCTACTGAGCCCACGCACCACATCTACTGAAGCCCGCACGCCTAGAGCCCATGCTCTGCAACAAGAGAAGCCACTGCAATGAGAAGCCCGTGCACCACAATGAAGAGTAGCCCCCGCTCGCCTCACTTAGGGAAAACCTGCGAGCAGCAATGGAGACCCAACACAGCCAAAAATAAATAAATTAAGAAAAAAAAAAAGGCTTCTCTGGTGGCCCAGTGGTTGAGAATCTGCCTGCCAATGCAGGGGACACAGGTTTGATCCCTGGTCTGGGAAGATCCCACATGCCGCGGAGCAACTAAGCCCAGGCGCCACAACTACTGAGCCTGTGCTCTAGAGCCCGTGAGCCACAACTATTGAGCCCACGTGCCACAACTACTGAAGCCCACGTGCCTAGAGCCCATGCTCCACAACGAGAGAAACCACCACCATAAGAAGCCTGCGCACCGCAAAGAAGAGTAGCCCCCGCTCGCCGCGACTAGAGAAAGCCTGTGTGCAGCAACAAAGACCCAACAGAGCCAAAAATCGATAAATAAAATAAATAAATTTATTTTTTTTAAAAAAAGCGTAATTCCCAGAAATAATGTAGATCAAGAATATCTAAGTGTATCTCTACCTGAATTTTGGTAACAGACACTAACAAGGTTTATAGCCACTTTGGGGTTTAACCTAGAGTGCTCTTTTTTGCTCTGTGTGTGTGTGTGTGTGTGTATGCGCATGTGTGTGTGTGTGTGCGTGTGTATTGTGTGTGTGATTATTTTACCTTAAATGATGGTTTTTGAGAAAAAGGGATTAGAGGGAATATTATTCAGTGGATATCGCACTTTTCAAAGTGTGTTCTAGCTCTATAACTAGATTTTAAGATCTTCTGATTTCCTCCTGTGATTCTCTCAGGCATCCTCCCAAATAAAGAAGATTCCCATCCCTATCTCTCGTCACACCCTGAATATTTAAGGCATTGGTAGTGCCACATTATAGAAAGTTTCATTAACTAAATCCTCAAACTTTAAACCAAAGGCACAGTACATTCACTGAATAAATATGCACAGCATGTTTAAGTATTCTGATGGTTGGTTTAGGAAAACTATAAGGCAAACCTTTAATCCGGCATGATGGAATTTTTAAAAAATAATATTTTGGAGTTTTTCTGATTGCAGTTTTTGGTTTATTCATTGATTAAATAAAACGTGAGGCAGAATGTGATATCAGGAGATATGCTCTAAACACAATGGCCTGTCTTCAAAAAATAATGTTATAATGAAAATATTCTTTTCTATTTTCAGTGACTTTCTGGCTGATCAAGCTGCATGTTATGTTCAGGCAATACAATGGATTTTGCATTATTACTATCATGGAGTTCAGTCCTGGAGCTGGTGAGGGAATAAAAACAAAAAGTTTTGTCTTTTATAATGGTTCATTCTACTGTAAGCTCATTTGAGAATCTCTTTTCTTTTTATTTCTGTTTATGATAGTATTTTTTAAAAGATGCATACAGCCAAGTTTAAATGAAATACAGGTAATCTTTTTTTATATGAAAATACTTTAAAAAGACCCTTTTATAACAAAGATACTTCCAGCTATAGCAGATGGCCCATAATAAAAGCTCTCTGTTAATCTGAGGATTTAAAATTTTCTGTTATAATGAATGAAGTGTGACAAAGTCTTGATAATTAATGGGTCTGAGCAGTGGTTAAGTGGGATTGTTTATTATATTCTTCTCTACATTTTTATGTGTTTGAAAAAATTTTTCTATCAGGAGTAATTATTGAAGAATGGGTTATATGAATGTTAGACTGGGAAGGGTAAAGAAGAAAGGAGAAAGGAATTACTTGCTTTTCCTGGAAATAATAATAATTTGTCTTGTTTCCTATTTCAGCAAGTTCCATCTACATTTCCAAACCATCCACTTGTTATAGAAAAAATAACAAGCCAAAATATGCTGCAGGGAAAAGCAGAGACTTTTAAGTGATGAGATAGCTAGCTTGTTTTGTTTTGTTTTCAGAACACCTGCTAGGCTCTGTTTTAAAGCACCAACAGCAAAACAAACAAGTGCAAAATAACGTGGCATTAATTTCACATGATTTCACTTACTAATAGCCTTTAGAAATCTTTGCAATAACTAACATGATTCTCAGGGCGTCTCTGAAGAGTATTCTATGACAAAAATCCTTGATTTGCCATTTTTTAAGAGGGTGAGTATAAGTTATCCCTATTATATTACCAGGCGTTAAGGCTAGGCACTTGAAAAGCATGTTCTCATATAATCCTCACAACTATTTAAAGTAAGCATTGTTCTCTGCCTTTTACAGATGAGGATTAGAGAGGTTAAGTAATCTTTCCAAGATGACATATACCCAAGAATCAAGTCCAAGGCTGTCTGATTCCCAAAGTCTATACGTTTTGCCTTGTTTCACATGCCATTCTGCCTCCTAAACTTTCCCACCCTTTTGAAGTATGACATAATTGTGGAATATAAAAATATTTCTTGGGCTTCCCTGGTGGCGCAGTGGTTGAGAGGCTGCCTGCCGATGCAGGGGACACGGGTTCATGCCCTGGTCTGGGAAGATCCCACATGCCATGGAGCACGTAGGCCCATGAGCCATGGCCACTGAGCCTGCGCGTCCAGAGCCTGTGCTCCGCAACAGGAGAGGCACAACAGTGAGAGGCCCGCGTACAGCAAAAAAAAAAAAAAAAAAATTTCTTCATTGTTTTGTTGGTATCTTTAGTCAAACATTAAGAACATAGAAAGTTTTTTAAAAATTGTATGTTTCAAGTTTTGTAAAAATATTTTTTCTGTAGTTAAATATGGGAAGGTATTAAAAACAAAAATAGTTGGTGTGTATGATTGATAAGTGGTTTAATTCTTACCACAAACACAATATATATATACTAATGCAAAGATAAAAGTTCTTAGAACTGACCAGTAACAGCCATATGAGCTCAGACTCACTGTTCCCTCTGTCCTTACGAGAGAAGCTCAGGCCCACATGAGCTAACTGAACGTCTTCTGAGTACCTCATTACTTCATTCTAAGAATCTATTGTTTGGAAGACTCACAGTCAACATTTTCGAAACTGAACAGCCATTATCTTATTTATATATATAAATAATAAATTATATATTATATATATTTATATATTATTAATATATATATCCTTACATGCATCCAAATTTTGAGTGTGAAACTGCACTTAAAAAATTAAGGAAATAGAATATTTGTTGCCATCAAATGACCTAAATCTCCAACATTGCTGATTTTTTATATTCAAGTAGCAGAATTATGAATGATTTTTTTGTCTTTAGAATTATTGCCATGTGTTGTTAAAATAGAATATGGAGAAGTATATACTTACTATTGACCTGTTTCATAAAATTGCCAATTGTTTAAAACTCAGTTTTGTTTTATAGGTTTTATCCGTACCATTATGCACCTTTCCTATCTGATATCCGCAACATCAGTACACTCAAAATCCATTTTGAACTAGGAAAACCTTTTAAGCCATTTGAACAGCTTCTTGCTGTACTTCCAGCAGCTAGCAAAAATTTACTTCCTACATGCTACCAGGTGAGTTTTAGAATTAAATGTGTTTACGGTCTTTTTAATATTTAGGAGCTCCTCCTGCAAACTTAGAAACATCATACCCAAATTTCTTTAATAGCTAAATATATTTATATTCAGTTTCAAATATAGGATTCCTTAAACAAGTCCCTTGAAAAGTAGTTGCTTGATTTAAAGTTAGCTTTGTTTTATATTTTATTTTTATTTATTTGGTTGTGCCGGGTTGTAGTTGCAGCCTGTGGGCTCCTTAGTTTCAGCATATGGGCTCCTTAGTTGCGGCAGGTGGGCTCCTTAGTTGTGGCATGCGAACTCTTAGTTGCAGCATACATGTGGGATCTAGTTCCCTGACCAGGGATCAAACCTGGGCCCCCTGCATTGGGAGCGTGGAGTCTTAACCACTGCGCCACCAGGGAAGTCCCCAAGTTAGCTTTGTTTTAAAAAGGCAAACAAATTTCATAAGCCATTCAGAGCATAGCTTCTTTATTTTCAGTACCTTTAAGCACATCTTCAATTTGTCTCTGCACTGATGAAAGTAAACTGAGATAGGCAAAATCCGAAGCCATCTACTTTGTCCAAACGTTTACAGATTTCATTTCAGTTCTCTTTTACCCTCTACCTATTAGAATACGGATGATTCTAATAAGTTATTTATATCAACAAAAGTATTACCTCCGTTTATATTTGGATTTTAAGCATTTCATTTATCAAATTGTGGAATAAAAGGCTTTTCTCTGGTTAACGTATTTCACGTAACAGGAAAAAGATATTTCAGGGGTGATTGAGTCACCAAAATTAAGCCAAGCCTGCTAAGCTGATTCTGAGAGTAAACTTCATTTAGTTCTTCTAGAGCATCAATCTCTTCTTCTAATTCCATGGTCTCGTACAAGGAACTGGAGTAGACACATATAAACACAAACACACACACCTGCCTTCACTGCTTGAACAGTATCAGGCTTCCTTCTGTATCTTTCTGAAACTTAACCTGTCCTTCATCCTGGCCCCTGGCCTTTCTTTCTTAAGTTTCTTTGATGGTTTTTTCCTACCTTCACATACATTAAGGATTGATACTCAACCACTCTGGACCAGTAACCATGCAGGTTTTTATAGCCACATCTGTTTTGATTGTTCTGTGCTCATGACTTGCTGATTATTAAATACTTTGAATATGACCTTGAGAAATACGCTATTTCTTTAAATTTTTTATATCATAATCTTCTATATTCTATTCCTAGAAGACATCTTTAACTTTCTTTATCTACTTCTGTTATAAAATCTCTGATAAACACGTCATATTGAACTTCTTATCTTTGCTATTGGTAGTAAAAAGATTTTGGATTTTAGGATTTTTTTTCTTTTTAAATTATCTTAGTTCTTATATAACTTAATAAAATCAGTTGATTAGGACATGAAAATAAATTGCCTAAGGTTAAAAATGGAGTGTGTGAAATGAACTGAAGTCTGAATGGGAAAACAATTTAGATAGGCCTTGTAAAGTGAAAAGACAATAGAAGATAGAAATGATAAAATTCAGAGTAAAGATAGTTTTGCTACATAACTAGCTTAGTGGAACAGGAAAGTGGTGAATGGTGGTGAAATTAGAAGCCTCATACTTGAAAATCAAAATATAACAAGTATATCACAACATATCTAAGATGTGAAAATTTACTTTTGCTTTGCTTAGAAATTTTAAACTGTTACAATTGAGGAAATATTATAAATATATTAACAAAAAGCTACATTGATATTAGTTGTTACATTTCTATTACGCTATTTTATATTTTCACAGCATTTGATGACAGATGAAGACTCGCCAATTATAGAATATTATCCACCTGATTTTAAAACTGACCTAAATGGGAAGCAACAGGAATGGGAAGCTGTGGTTCTAATACCTTTTATTGATGAGGTCAGTGCATGAAATAGTTATATATACATGTATATTTTAATCAGATATTATTTCACATAAATTAATAAGCAGTGGATTTTAATCACCATTTTTGTTTTTTTAATGAGTTTTAACTACTCTAATCTTCATTATGTGCATCAAAACTTGTAGGTATGCTAATTATAAGAAAGCTGGCATTGCTTTACTAATAGTAGACAAAGTAGGCTTCAGAACAAGGAGCATTACCAGAAATGAAAGGCTTGAATAACACTGTAAACCTACTCAACTTCATTAATATATGTAGAACACTGTGCCCAACAACTAAAGAATACACATTTTTAAGTGAAAGAACATTCACCAAGATTATTTGGTGAGACATAAAACATGTCTGGGGCTTCCCTGGTGGCACAGTGGTTGGGAGTCCGCCTGCCGATGCAGGGTTCACGGGTTCGTGCCCCGGTCCGGGAAGATCCCACATGCCTCAGAGCGGCTGGGCCCGTGAGCCATGGCCGCTGAGCCTGCGTGTCGAGCCTGTGCTCCGCAACGGGAGAGGCCACAACAGTGAGAGGCCCGCGTACTGCAAAAAAAAAAAAAAAAAAAGTCTGAATAAATTTAAAAGGGTTGAAATCATAAAGAGAATGTTCTCTGACCACATGGAATTAAATTTAAAATCAGTAACAACTCTCTGGGAAACTTACAGATATTTTGAAATTAAATAACACACTTGTAAATAATCCATAGATTAAAGAAATTAAAAGGGATATTTGAAAATACTTTATCTGAATGATAATGAGAACACGTATCGTAATCTATGATAAAGCTAAAGCAAGGCTTAAAGGGAGACTTAAGGTTCTAGATGCTTATCCTAAGCAATAAGACATTTTTTTTTTTGCAATAAGACATTTTAAAATAAATTAAGCTTTCTACCATGAGAAGCTAGAAAAACAAGAGCAATTTAAATCCAAACTAAGCAGAATGAAGGAAATAAAAATAGCAGAAATCTATGAAAAATGAGCAAACAATAGAGAAAAATCAATGAAACCAAAAGTTGGTCCTCTGAAAAGATTAATAAAATTGATAAATCCTAGCTAGACAGATCAAGAAAGGCTGAGAAAAGCCAGAGCACGAGGGGAGAACACATAAATTGCCAATATTTGGAATGAAAGAAGAGCTGTCCTATAAATTCTACAGCTATTAAAAGAATCCGTAAGGGATATTGTGAACAATTTTATGACAACAAATTCAGCAACCTAAGTGAAATGAACACAGTTCTTTAAAGACACAGTTTAGCAAAACTGACCAAAAAACATGTAAAAATCTGAGTAGTCCTATATCTTTTAAAGACATTTAGTTTCATGATTTAAAATCTTCTCACAAAGAAAATTCTAGGTTCAGATGTCTTGACTTGTGAATTCTAGCAAGCATTCAAGGAAGAAATAATACTAATTTTACACAAACTTTGAGAACATAGAATAGGAATAATCACTTCCCAATATATTAGACCAGCATGATGCAGATACCCATAGTAAATGATGTTACAAGAAAAGAAAATTACTTGCTAATATCCTTCCTAAAAGTAAATGCAAAAACGTTTAACAAAATAAAGCCAGATGGGATCCAATAATATGTTAGAAGGATAATACTCATAACCAAATGTCATTTATTTTAGAAACAGTGTTGATTTGCGATGTGATTTACCACACTATCAGTATTCAACATCCAATTTTAATAAAAATGCTCAACATACAGTACTAGAAATAAGATGACACTTCCTCAACCAGATAAAGTGCATCTTAAAAAAACTTGCTAACAATATACTATATTGCTAACAATATAAAAGTTTGAATGTTTTCTCTGTAAAATCAAGAGTAAGACAAGGATGTTTATTCTAACCAATTCTATTACTGTACTGGAAGTCCAGTGTATTAAGTCAAGGAAAAGAAATAAAGGCATGCAAATTAGAAAGGAAGAAGAAAAATTGTTTTTATATGCACATAGCACTATTACATATATAAAAAATTCTAAGCAATCTTCAAAAAGATACTCTAACCAATAAGGAAATTTAGCAGGGCCACAGAAAATCTATACAAAATCTATATAAAATCTATACAAAATTCAATTGTTTCTATATACTAGTAGTAAACAATTGGAAAATATAAATTTTTTTAAATAAAAAGATTTTTATTCTGCTTTCAATAGCATTAAGATATATAAAATACACAGTTACAAATTTAACAGCATGCACACTGAATACTACAATAGTGTTGAGATACAGAAACCTAAATAAATGGAGGGACATACCATGTTCAAGGAATAGAAGATTTAGTATTGTTAAGATGTACCCTCTTCCCAAATTGATCTTTGGACTCAACATAATCCCAATGAAAAGGCCAGCAGATTTTTGTGTAGAAATCAGAAATCCTAAAGTCTTTATGAAATTGCAGAGGATCTAGAGTAGCCAAAGCAATCTATAGGAAGAAAAACAATACTGGAAGACTTTCATTCTCTGATTTCATGACTTACCATGAAGCTAAAGTAATCAAGGGAGTATGTTACTTACATGGCAATAGACAGATCAGTGGAACAGAATTGAGTCCAAACATAGATCTGTACTTGTCCAGTTAATAAATTTTCAATTAAGACATCAAAACTATTCAATGGGTAAAGAAAAAGCTTTTCAACAATTGGTGCTGAAACAGCTGGCTATATATGTTGAAAAAACCTGTACACTAATGTTCAGAGCAACTTATTTGTGATAACCCCAAACTGGAAAAAATTTGAATATCCTTCAATGGGTGAGTGAGTAAAAAAACTGTAGTACATCCATATAAAGGCATACTACTCAGCAATAAAAAGAACTATTGATATAAACAACAGATGGAAAAAAGTTCATTTGAGTGAAAAAGTCAATCTTGGAAGGTTTTATATAGTTCCATTTATATAATATTTTTGAAATGACAAAATTATTGTAATATAAAACACATCAGTGGTTGTTAGGGGTTAGGGTTGGGGATAGGGTGTGACTATAAAGGGATAACATGAAGGGGTTTCTTTATGATGATGTGACAGTTCTGTATTCCAGTTTTAGTGGTGGTTACATGAATCTCTGCATATGATAAAAATTCCATAGTACCGTATACACACACAAAATTTAGATATAAAAACTAGTGAAATCCGAATAAATCTGTAGTAGTGATGTACCAGTGTCAATTTCCTGGTTTTGATGATGTACTGTGGCTGTAAGATGTTATCATTGAAAGGTACATGGGAACACACCATTACTAATTCTGCAAATTCTTATGAATCTTAATGTTTTTTGCCACTGTACACATGCTATGAAAAAAGGACTTGTGTGTTTATGTATTCTTTTTGTTTGTTTGTTTGTTAATGCATTCTTTTTTTGTTGTTGTTGTTAATGCATTCTTATATATCAGAGATTTTATTTTTATAAGGTAGAATCCCCAAAGCAGGAATGCTTGGTTAATGGGAATGTGTATTTTTTGTTTTAATGAATATTACCAGTCTTCTTTTTCAAGAAGACTGGTGTAATTTACACCAGCAATATTTAAGTGCCTACTTCTCTGCTTTTCTAGTCCTGAATATTATTGCTTTATTTAATTTTGTTGATAAAGTCTACTGATGATAAAGAATGCCATTCATTCAAATTTATTTTTCCCTGATTCCTAATTTAAGTATATTTTGATGTATGTTTGTCTTTTGCATTTTCTCTTTTGTAAATTGTCTGTCTATATCCTTTTCCTCATTTTCTTTCTTTGATTTTGAACAACTCTTTTTATATTAGGAATATTTTTCCCCAGTGTGGCATTTGCCTGTTGATTTTTTTGTGACATCTTTTATCACATACATTTTCTTTTACTTGAAAAATGTCTTTTTCCTTAAAGCTGTTCAGCTTTTTCCTGCCTTATTTAAGAGTTTTTCACTCCAAATTATCAATAATCTCCTAGATTTTTTCCCATTATTTTTGTTGTCTCATTACTCTGACACTTGCTTTTGTATACGGTATGATATTGGAAAATATATGTGCTTTCTCTCCTAGCTGGATGGCTAGTTATGACAAAAGCGTTATTTAAATATCTGAAATACCATGTTTGACGTAGATTTGGATTTGTTTTTGAACTCTGTTTTGTTCTTCTGGTCTGTGGGTCTCTTGTGGTGTCAATACTTAAATGTTTTGCTTACAGGTAGTTTTATAAAAAGTGATAGGATCTGGTAAGACAAGTTCCTGGTAACTTTGTGCAGCTCACACATTCATCCTTCCAATATGAACACTAACATCATTTTGTCCTTTAAAAAGAAGTATTTTAAACCATTGTGATTTGATTGGAATTATGTTAAATACAAAAGATAATTGGAAAGATGAACATACCTATACCATTGTACAATTTGTAAAGTAAGAGATCAATGAGCAGTGAATTAAGATAAATTATAATTACGATCAATTCATATTTAAATTTTGATTTTCTGCTGATTTTATCCACACGTTAGTGATTGCTGTTAGAGTGATAAGTTTCAGAGGAATTTGTAGTGACAAGCAATATTCTAGGGCCCTTTGAAACAAGAATAGCACATCTGTTTTTCATTTAATGAAATGGAAAAGAATTGTATTAGTTAAGATTTTTGTTTTTCAAGAACACAAATAGTAATTCTGTATTCCTAGGGAAAATATTTATTCTGTATGTTGAGATTACAGACTTTTTGTATTTTTAACCCCTCTCTCCAATCTTTATATTCAGAAGCGATTGTTGGAAGCCATGGAGACATGCAACCACTCCCTGAAAAAAGAAGAGAGGAAAAGAAACCAACATAGTGAGTGCCTAATGTGCTGGTATGATAGCGAGACAGAGTTCACGTACCCCTCTCCATGGCCAGAAAAGTTCCCTGCCATAGGACGATGCTGCGCCAGGTAATGTTGTTTGGTAATTTTTCAACAACAGAGAGCTCAAAAAAAAAAAAAAAGCAAGCTTTTGAATATCTACTTGGAGAATTAACAAATAATTTGTGACAGTTGTAGTCAATTGATAATGAATTACATACAACTTGCCAAGAATCATAGCATCTCTCTCTTTCTCTCTCTCTCTCTCACAGTTGTTTCTATAGTTCTCTGCTTTGGTCCAATTCTGCTTCTCTGTTTTCGTCTTCTGTTAAAGTTGTCCTGCCCCTGTATATATCTGTTCTCTCCCTCAAGAAGTTCTATGAATTTTTGTTTCCATTGCCAGTGTCTGCTCTCAGCATTATTTGACATGCTATGACTTTGCCTCTTATACTCCCCAACCACCCAACTGGAAAGAAGGAGAACAAGAAATAAAAGAGCTCCTCTGGGGGCTTCCCTGGTGGTGCAGTGGTTGAGAGTCCGCCTGCCAATGCAGGGGACACGGGTTCGTGCTCCGGTCTGGGAAGATCCCACATGCCGCGGAGCGGCTGGGCCCGTGAGCCATGGCCGCTGAGCCTGTGCGTCCGGAGCCTGTGCTCCGCAACAGGAGAGGCCACAACAGTGAGAGGCCCGCGTACTGCAAAAAAAAAAAAAAAAAATAGCTCCTCTGTTTCTTGCCTCAAACCTATTTCTACTTTCTCTTCTTCATTTAGATGTCTTCCTTGTTTTTTCTCTTCTCTCATCTTCTCTGCAAATAATATCTAGATGGCAGTCGTGTTGCAGATAAACGTTTCTCAGTTATGATTTTTCCTTTTGTTAAAACAAAGAGAAAGATGAAATAGACATTATAAAATGTTTATTTTCCATTCTGGGTTTTGGAACATGGAGGATATAGAGATTTGTAGTATGTTTTGTATGTTCCTTTAGTATAAAAATCATGTATATATACATATATAATTTATATATTTTATATATATTATTTTTTTAATATATATATATTTTAAATTAATGGGGAGGACGTCCACTCAGTATCTTACAGGCATGGTTGTGTCTGGATCAATACCAACGAAGAATCTGCTGCTCTATATTTTCTTTCTCTTAAAGGACGAATTGTTAATTCTCCTGTTAAAAGCAAGAAGGACTCTGGCAAAATACTGAAGGGAATGCTGAAAACCTGTGATTGCTTGCAATGTATGAATTTTAAATTAAATGCCTCCATTTATTTTCTAGGTATAGAATAATATCATTAGATGCTTGGCGTGTAGACATAAGCAAAAACAAAATAACCAGGGTTGACCAAAAGGCATTATATTTCTGTGGATTTCCTACTTTGAAACACATCAAACACAAAGTCAGTGGCTATTTATTTTCATAAAATTTTTTCACTTTATTGAATGTGAAGTGATAATGGAGAAAAAATTAAAATTAAATTCTATGACTTCTTTTAAAGTTTTTTTTGAAGAAAAGTGGGGTTCAAGTATTCCAGCAAAGCAGTCGTGGAGAAAACATGATGTTGGAAATATTAGTGAATGCAGAATCAGATGAACTTGTAAGTATTTTCTTCATTATATATTTCTTAGGTGCTTATTATGCATAAAACTGTTTTAGCTGCAACGTGTTTTCCAAAGTGGTATAACATGTAGTAACTCCAGAAGTTCACAGGAAATAAGGGTAAAGTAAAGAAACATTTACACAAATTAAAGGACATATATAATTGTGACATAATGAGCAAAAAAAATGCTGTAGGAATTTGAAGAGGAGATGAGCTGTGTGAGCTAAAGATTAAGTACAGATCTATAAATGAAAATAAGCTTGAGCTGGGTGCTAAAAGAAAGATTATCACAAAGAGGAAAAAGGAGGGGAAAGGTATTCCAGTTGAAAAGAATAACATGAGCTGGGAGTTATAGTAAAAAATAAATGTGATACATTATCTTATTTTTTTTAACCTTTTTATAGGTCTGAATTTTTTTTAATACTTTTTCTTTTTTTAGAGTAAATGTGATGTATTTGAGGAGAAGGAATAGATAAACCTGACTGAATCAGAGGACTTATATTGGGAAATAATAGACAATAAGGTTGAAAAAACAGATTGAGGCCAGATTATGGAGGACCTTGAATACCAGGCTAAGGAGTTTGGACTTATTTTTCATGACTGTTATCTTGAAATTGGTATTTTCATAAAGATTAATTTGGTGGCAATATAGTAGACTAAAGTGCATACAAAAAAATGGAAGAAAATGGAAAAGCCTGCAAGTTGAGGTTGTGGTTATAGAAGCCTTAGACAATAAGGACATAAACTGTGGAAGTGGTAATAGATCTAGATGAACAGGACTAAATAAAATTCACAAGTTTCATCATTTGTTCAAAAATAGGGGATGAAAAGAAAAAGAAAATATTAAATATGAATCACTCTTAGATATCAGACTAATTAACTGAAAAACAATTACTGTTTATTGGAATAAAGAAGTTAAAATGGGAGAGGCACTGGCTTGAGGGGATTAATTATCAGTAATAGAATTTCAAGTTGGTGCTAGGACATTTAACTGGAGCCGCCCTTTCAGCCTTTCTCAACAGAGTTCCACAAGAGTTTTAAGCCCTCTTGCCCTAAGTCATCTGTTCGTTTATAATAGATTAATTTACCTTTTGTGCATTTAGAATGGTACTAGTTATGTACCATCCTTGGAAGAATTGGGGAAATACATAGTCAAATTGTTTTTTGTGTTCTGTGGTTCAGATGAAAAACTTCAGTCAAGAAAGGCAACTTATGGGCTTCCCTGGTGGGGCAGTGGTTGAGAGTCCGCCTGCCGATGCAGGGGACGCAGGTTCGTGCCCTGGTCCGGGAAGATCCCACATGCCGCGGAGCGGCTGGGCCCGTGAGCCATGGCCGCTGAGCGTCCGGAGCCTGTGCTCCGCAACGGGAGAGGCCACAAAAGTGAGAGGCCCGCGTACCGAAAAAAATAAATGAAAAAATAAATTTAATTAATTAATTAAAAAAGAAAGGCAACTTATACACAGTTGAATACCTGGAGCTAGAGCTTGTAAAGCAATAGGGATATGTAGGGCGTTGGCAAGGAAGTAATGGCTGGGGCCTCGGGGCTCATTTCCTTGAAGAAAGGGGATTCTCAGGGTTCAAGGCCCCAGCATGAGGAAGTACCCATGGGTGGAAAGGGTGGAAAAGGAACCAGTAAAAGTTACATAGTGTTCAGAGAAGAAAGAGAATAATTCCCATGTTTAGTAGTGTCACAGAAGCATGGAGTAGATGGTACATACAGTTCAAGAAGAGTGAAAACTAAAATAAGGTCTGTGAGTTTGTCCTTTGGGCATCATTACTGGACTTTGAGGATTCCATTCCCATAGGTTGTTGGAGGCAGAAGTCCAATTCCTAAGTACTAATCCGGGACTCGTTAGGTGGGAAGTCGAGGTAGCAAGTCTTAAGCCCTTGGTTAAGAAGTTTATCATTGAAAAGAGGGCTAGAAACATAACTGTAGGTAAAGAAGAGGCAGCTCATTTAGCAAATCCGTACAAAAGAAGAGAGGTAGAGCTCAAGAAGAAAGGAGGTCTTAAAGGCACTGTAGAGGGAAAGGATGTGAAGTGGATTGCCTCTAGGGCTTACGGGGAAAGGATTAATCTAGGAAAGAAGGGAAAAGGATAATTAAGGGAGCCTAGTTCTAATGTTGAAACTTGTTTTATTTATCAGAATAGTCATTCTTTTATATGTTCACTGTAAGAGATGTCTAAATATAGTAAATAAAATAAAAGGTTACCCCCAAAAGTCTAAAAATAGTCATCTCTATTTGTTAAAGAAGTATTTGCTAATAATGATTAAGCATAATGAAAAGAAAAAATGTGAATCAAAATTTATATTTCAACTTCAGTTTCTACCACAAAGTTGTTGTCTGACCAACAGTAATAATAATAATAATGTTTCCTTTTAAGAATTTGTACTTAAGGTATTATTTCATACAGAATATTTATACAGTTGTCCCTCAGTATCCATGGGACATTGGTTCCAGGACTCCCCACTGATACCAAAATCTGTGGATGCTCAAGTCTCTTATATAAAATGGTGTAATATTTGCATATGACCTACACACATCCTGCCTTATACTTTAGATCATCTCTTTTACTTATAATACTTAATACAATATAAATAATTGTAAATACAATGTAAATGCTATGTAAATAGTTGCCAGCATTTGTTGAAACTTTCTGGAGTTTTTTCTTTTTGTTTTTTTAAATATTCTCCATCAGTAGTTGGTTTAATCTGCAGATGTGGAACCCATGGATACAGAGGACCAACTGTGCAGTGTTTTATAGTTTAAAAAAGCTTTTGTGTATATTATTTTATCCTTAAATAAATATTGTGAGGTAGATGTTATAACTTCTTCTCATAAAAGAAAACTGAGACTCAGTGGGATTAAAGGATTTGCCTAAGAGTCCATAGCTGAAGAGAGGCAGAACCCAATTTTGGACCCATAGTTTCTAACTTGAAATAAGTCTAGTGTTCTATTTAATTATACCAACCACAAACTGAAATGAATTACATATTTTAGATTCTGTTTTATGCTATCTGATTATTTGATATGAAATAATAATAGCCCTTTTCTAGACATCTATGCTGTTCTTTTCACTTTTCTCAGTTTCCATGAGAAAAATAAGCTGATAATCATGAGAATAATAGAATCATAGAATTTTACAACTGGATGGAATTTTGTGAGGCAGCTAATCCAGCTCATTAATTTTACAAATTAAAAAACTTAAATGGAGATTGGGAAAGGGACATTCACTCAGCTAGTTAGCAGCAGAACTAAGAACCTAGGTTTCTTGCTGAACATTATTTCTACTAATGTTGGCTATTATTGTGAACAGTAATACTCACATTATAGGTCAGTGTTCTTCTGTTTGATTTTACTGAAACCTGTTTTCTCGCCAAGTAATTTCATTTAGGATTAAAATCAGTGGGCCATCCTTCACTAATAACTGCCAGTGCTGCTGAACAAATGAGGAGGCAAGCTTCCTAGTGTTGAGATGTTTATACTGCAGAAAATTACTTTTAAGTTGGTCATAGTTCCCTTCTAATAAGAAGAGATTGGCAGAGGGGAAGGTAAAGTTGGTAAACTTATACAGATTCATAATAAATTAAAGAATAAAGAAAGGCAGATAAGTAAAAACAACTGAAAAAAAAATTTTTTTTAAGAAGGAAGACTTCTCTGGTGGTCCAGTGGTTAAGACTCCACGCTTCCACTGCAGGGGGCTAGGGTTCAATCCCTGGTCAGGGAACTAAGATCCTGCATGCCGCATGACATGGCCAAAAAAAATTTTTAAATAAAAATAAATAAACTTAAAGGAAAGGGAAAAAATCTAAAAGAACAGGAATCCTGGAAAATGTACTAGAAAGACAGAGAGTAGTTGGCAATAAAGGCACAACTTAGAGAAGAGAAATTTTAAAAATTGAATTCAAGTGGATGGAATAATTAAGTGGGAATAAAGCTGAGAAGAGCAGTTACTAATAGGGAATAATTGGCCTGAGCCATCAAATAATATTTTATATCTGTTTTAATTATTAAGGCATGGTTTTTATAGATTTTAAGTACACTGTTATAAACACAAGCCAGTTTTAATTATTTAATTTTGTCTCTGTAAAATTCTCTCTTGGACCTAAAACATGAATGAACTTTTCTGTTTTTACTTTAAGAGTGTAGAAAATATAGCTTCATCAGTGCTTGGGAAGTCTCTCTTTGTTAATTGGCCTCATCTTGAAGAAGCTAGAGTTGTTGGTGTATCAGATGGAGAAACTAAGTAAGATTTTATTTATAATTTTTAAAGTTTATATGTGCTTTGCTATTTGTTGGCTTTTATTCATACATTTTAACTGATATAATATTTGTAAGATATTTACACTCTATAGTGAAAATGAAAGTCCTCTAATCATACCACTCCAGGTTCAACCACTATTGACAGTTTATTGTACATACCTTGAGATGCATATTTTTTATTAGTATTTTATTTTATTTTTTAAATTAAATTTTATTGGAGTATAGTTGCTTTATAATGTTGAGATGCATATATTATTTTTTCCCTTTTGCCTTCTTTTCCTTTCAATAGCTTGGAGGTTCTATATCCTAATTCTTTTCTACCAGTTATCATTATATAAATTAGCAAATATATTTCTTTCTGACAAGAATAAATAGCATATGTAACCTTACCTTTTCCATGCCTTTCCCAGGTTTCATTTAAATAATATATTAAAAAACACGTATCTTCTATTCTAAAAATAATTTCTTAACATTTTATTCAAGTTCACAATCATTTTATCAGTGATTATTTAGACAAGCTATTCTTTGTCATCTTTTACTTGGTCTGATATCTTGTTCTTTTGTTATTTTTCATGTCTAGAACTTTCTAAAGTAATTTTTTTTTCGGAGAAAATGTGAGGATGTTAATGTTTTCTGAGTTATTACATATCCAAAAGGTTTTTTTGGTTGTTTTTCTCATGCATAGGTTTAGAGTTAGAGGCCTAATCCTTTTTCCTTAGGTCTCTGCAAACGTATCTCAGTTGTGTTTTGTTGCGTAATTTTGTTGATGAGAAGTCAGTACCAGTATGAACTGGTATTGAACATTCTTTTTTAATCATCAAAATTCAGTTCCCCTGCCTTTTTGATGAAGTCCAGTTATCAGTTTTTAGTTTTATGGATCGTGCTTTTGGTCTAAGAACTCTTGACCTAGCCCTAGGTCCCAAAGAAGATTTTCTCCAAAAAGTTTTATAGTTTTACCTTCTCCTTTTACATTTAAATCCATGATCCATTTTGAATTAATTTTTATATAAGGTATGAGGTTTGGGTCAAGTTTCATATGTTTACCTATGAATATTGAATTAACTCGAGTACTATTTGTTGAAAAAACTCTCCTTCCTCCATTAGTTTGCTTTTACACCTATGTCAAAAATAAGTTGAGCATATTTGTATGGGTCTACTTGTGGGTTCTCTGTGTTGTTGCATTTGCCTCTATGTCTATTTTTATGCCTACACCACATTGTCTTGTTACTGTAGCTATGTAGTAAGTCTTAACCTTAGGTAGAGCGATTCCTTACTTTTTTTTTTTTTCAAAATTGTTTTAACTATTTTTGGTCCTTTGCCTTTCTATATATAGTTTAGAATAATTTTTTTTATATTTATAAAAATCTTTGAGAAATTTTGATAGGAATTGTACTAAACTTATAATTTGTGGAGATTTGACATCTTTACTATGTTGAGTCTTCTGATCCAAATGGATAAATGAAGCTCCATTTATCTCTCCATTTATTTTAATCTTTGATTTCTTTTATCACTATTTTGTTTCCTCAGCATACTGAACCTGTATATGTTTTGTTAGATTTACACCTACCTAAGTATTTAAAACTTTTTGGAGCAACTATAGATAGTATTATGTTTTCAATTTCAGTTTCCCCAGCCAGTATATAGAAATGTAATTGATTTCTGTATGTTGATTTTATATCCTAGGACCTGGCTAAACTTACTTCCCTGCCTTTTTTCTTAAAGTCCAAGCCAGTTATTTTTTAGAATTCTGAATTTACCTAGTTGTTTCCTCTTAGTGTCATTTAAGTTGGTCCTCCATCCCACATGTTTCCTGTGAAACTGGGAGTTAGGTATAGTGGCTTGATTAGAATCAAGTTAAACTTTTTTAGCAAAACTACTTTATTGGGGCTTCCCTGGTGGCGCAGTGCTTGAGAGTCCACCTGCCGATGCAGGGGACACGGGTTCGTGCCTCGGTCCGGGAAGATCCCACATGCCGCGGAGCGGCTAGGCCTGTGAGCCATGGCCGCTGAGCCTGCGCGTCCGGAGCCTGTGCTCCTCAACGGGAGAGGCCACAACAGTGAGAGGCCCGCGTACCTCAAAAAAAAAAAAAAAAAAAACTACTTTATTGAATTTGAGAGTATTAATTCTTTAAAATTTTATATTTTTATTATGTATTTAGTTTAATTTCTTATAGAGAAAGAATAATAATTTGTTTTAAATTTTGATTAAAATTTTTTACAAGTGTTTGTTCTGAAATTCATATTACAGTTTTTAAAAAGGAGGCTTTTTGTTTTTTGGGTTTTTGCCATTATACCATGTAGAAATCTTTTCACTTTGAAGACTCACACTACTAGAACTCTATATTAAACCACAAATTTGCGGGTAATATAATTTTAATTTTTAAGGTTTTACTTGGAAGAACCTGCAGGAACACAGAAGCTTTATTTGGGAAGAACTGCACCACCCTCTAAAGTGGTCCATCTTGGAGACAAAGAACAATCTAACTGGACAAAAGAAGTACAAGGAATTTCAGAATAGTGAGTGTCATAAATAGTATTTAATGTCATTGAACTAGAATGTGGTGGTCTAATGTACTTATTTTTTAACTTATTTTCCACTTAGTGTGATTACTCTGAATACTGACTGCATCTTCATTTTATGGTCTAAAAAAGTAATGAGTTCTAATTTAAAATAAAATCTGGTTAGCAGCAGTTAGAGCCTTGCCCAGTTTGTCACTAAAATACTTCATGATGTACAAAAAAAAAAGAAAAGACATAATCACTTACACTAGGAATACACAGTTCATAAGTTGCCTGAATTTGAGAGTTAATTTCACTAACCATAAGGCCATTGAATTTCTTGGCCACATGTAACTAATAAAAATAGGAGGGCATACTCTCCTTTGTTCTTCACCCTTCCCTCCTCCCTACTCCCCTCCTCCCTACACCCAAGTCCCTTATGCTCTGAATTCAGAAATGCAAGGTCTATACCAGCTAAGTAAAGAAGAAGCTAACCCTCCTTGGAATGCTAATTTTCAGGGTGCTTTGTGTCCCATGATCCCACCCTAACAGTACCTCTCCTTTTTCATCCAAACACTAGAATTCCCTAAACCAAAACAGAATAATAGAAACTGGCAGTGGCACGTGAAATGGTGTTATAAATGTATATCAGTCAGCCCTCCTGTTCATACTGTAGTAGCATCCATTGATAAATGGGAACTCAAGGAGACACCTCTTCTACAATTATAGGAGCTAATACAGGCCATAATATCCTTATTCAAAGATGATTAAACAGGAAATATGTAAAAAGACCATGAAAAGCTATCCAACATAAAAGGAGATGAACACAGCTGTCAGGGGGAGAAGAGCATTTTTGGCCTCCCAATAGTGTAAGTTAGATACCCCTGTCATAGCTCACATCATTCTGAATTTTCTTTTATCGCATATAAATAGAATCATAATAATAAATTTATGAATGTGGTTACTTTAAGACTCTTTTCATAGATAGTAGGCTCCATAAGGGTAGGGAACATATCTGATTTTTTCACCATAATTTTAATTTAGCTATATAAAATATATGTATATATAATAATGTTATTTAACTATATATAGTGTATATTATATAATACATATATTTTTGTATAAACACATATACGAAAATAAAATTATGATTTCTATAATGAGCTCAGTAGATGGTCTGAATAGTAATATGGGCATACTGAAAAGTGAATCAGTGGGCTAAAAGATCAAGCTAAGGAATTTCTTCAGCACATAGTACACAAAGAGATGAAAATAGTATAGTCAGAATTTCTGATATGTAGCTGAGAGGAGTTCTAGAAAGAGGAAATGGAAAGGAGACAAGAAAATATCCCTCAGGTGAAGAATGATTGCATCTTCATATCAGGAATCAGCACACTTTTTCTGTAAAGGCCAAATACTAAATACTTTAGGCTTTGTAGACTTTACAGTTTTTGTCACAACTTCTCAACTCTGTTGTTATATCACAAAAGCAGCCATAGATATTAAATAAATGATTGACTGTGTTCCAGTAAATTTTATTTATAAGAATAGGAGGCAGTCTGGATTTAGCCCGTTACCATAGTTTGCCAACCCCTACTTTAGACTGAAAAGGCTCACTGAATGCCCCTCCCTGTCAATCTCTATTTTCTCTTTCTGGATTTACCTATTCTGGATGTTTCATATAAATAGAGTCACATAATATGTGACCTTTTGTGTCTGGCTTCTTTTACTTAGCATGTTTAGGGGGTTCATACATATTGTAGTATATGTCAATACTTACTTCTTTTTATGGCCAAATATTTCATTGTATGGATATACCACCTTTTGTTCGTGCATTCATCTGTTGGACATATGGCTTCTTTCCACCTTTTTGCTATTGTGAATAGTGCTGTTATGAGCATAGGTCTATAAATATTTGTTTGATTACTTGTTTCCAGTTCTTTGGTTACATACTTAGGAGTGGAATTGCCAGGCTGTTTGGCAGTTCTCTGTTTAACTTTTTGAGGAACTGTGAAACTGTTTTCCACAGTGGCTGCACTGTTTTACATTCCCATCAGCAGTATACAAGTGTTCCAGTCTCTCCACATCCTTTCCAACACTTTTCTTTTTTTTTTTTTTTGGCTGCATTGGGTCTTTGTTGCTATATGTGGGCTTTCTCTAGTTGTGGCGAGTGGAGGCCACTCTTCATTGCAGTGCACGGGCTTCTCATTGTGGTGGCTTCTCTTGGTGCAGAGCACGGGCTCTAGGTGCACAGGCTTCAGTAGTTGTGGCACACGGGCTCAATAGTTGTGGCTCACGGGCTCTAGAGCGCAGGCTCAGTAGTTGTGGCACATGGGCTTAGTTGCTCCACAGCATGTGGGATCTTCCCAGACCAGGGCTTAAACCCGTGTCCCCAGCACTGGCAGGCTGATTCTTAACCACTGCGCCACCAGGGAAGTCCCACAGCGCTTCTTGTTTTCAGTTTTTTGTTATAGCCAGCCTAGTGGGTATGAAACACAGGAGTTTCTTACAACTCTATGAGTTCTTATTTAATCTTACAGACTTTGGGAAAGGTAGCCACAGGATAATGCAAAAAGTCTTAAGTTAGGTACTCAGAACTGCTAGCATATTTATTTAAAGTTTATTTAAGCATTTGATTATGAGTTGGTAGTTTGAATGATGATTATCATCTTAGAATATATGCACACTCATACACATCTATATTTATTTTTTATTTTTTCTTTGAGCTACCTGAGAAGAAAAGGAATAATAATAAATGAAACATCTGCAGTTGTATATGGTCAGTTACTCACAGGTCGTAAATACCAAGTAAATCAAAATGGTGAAGTCCGTCTAGAGAAACAGTGGTCAAAACAAGTTCTTCCATTTGTTTATCAAACTATTGTCCAAGTAAGTCTCCTTCAGGTCTCAATTCTATCTTAATGTACACTGTTGCACACTGTATAAAGAAAACACTATATCATATTAATATGCAGCAATATATAATAGATATTATTATTTAATGTAATTTGCAAAATACTGTAGTGTTTAAAAGGAGTATAACACGCTCAGACACTCATTCTGTGTATGGTTAGGAAACTTTTCTTTTGTATTTATTTATTATTCTCACAAAAAGTTTGCTTTAAATAAATTAGTAAATACAAAAAGCATTTGCTTTTGTGTTTGTGATCTTAGATGTTGTAAGGGGGCAAATTTTTTTAAATGCATGTAGTGATCATGTAATTTGGGGGAAGCAGTATAGCATAGTGATTAAGAGTACTGACTGAGTTGACTTCTTAGCCATATGACCTTGGGCAAGATCACCTTTCTGTGCTTTAGTTTCCTCATCTATAAAGTGGGGCTAGTAATGGTCTCTGCCACAGAGGGTTGTCTTCAGGATGAAATGAACTAATAAATATGTAAAGTACCTAGAAGAGTGTCTGGCATATAAGGAGATAATAAATTTTAGATTCTGGTATTGTTATGTAGAAAATCTTTACATTTGACATTTGTAGACAGCATAGTCATAATCCCATAGGAAAAAATCTTGATATGCAGTCTATAGAAATTTTGACTGTAACGATTCACTTTTATATTTCATTATACATAGGACATCCGAGCTTTTGACTCCCGTTTCTCCAATATTAAAACATTGGATGACTTGTTTCCTCCTAGAAGTATGGTCTTTATGCTGGGAACACCCTATTATGGATGCACTGGAGAAGTTAGTACCTGTTATTATTACTATTAAATTTCTTTATGGTTTCAAGTTAATACAGTTATTTAACTTCTCTTCATTTAGGCATAAAATAAAATGTAATACTGAAGGGGGAAAAAGAAAGAGTTCATTCATCTAATTTATAAACACAATATTTGGCTATATATCTTTAGTGTTGAGCACACTGAGATCAGGAGGTGGTGGAAGAAGAATTCAGATTCTAATCTCTTTTTTCATAGGTTTATTTATTGTAGTACGGATGAAGCAATTCTGAAATTATTTTCAATGTATTATTGGGTTGATGAATTGATAAATGTGTTGATGTTTTGGGGAACTCCAGCTCTCACATGGGAAAAGGTACTTGTAAGTATAGAACAGGAGAATGCAAGAAAGGACCTGTGGGAACAGATTAGAATTGGAGGTATTAATGTGAACTCATGATTGCTAAAATACTTTATACGTGTGTATGTGTATGTATATAGGCACATGTATATGGGTATATTTATGTATGTTTGTAGATAATATGAATGCATATGTGCCTATACGTACATATATTTTCTAGCCCTATTTGCTCATAAGGATTGGAAGCAAAGATACCCTGGTAGCATGTAACACTCTGATCTTGATCTCTAACACCATATCCCACAAAAAGGAACTGGCCTTCTCAGAGAAATGGCTGATTACAGGGCTGAGGCAGAATAAGTACACGATGAGCCTAGAACTACTAGTTATGCGGGAAAGCAAGGAAGTACTCACAAGAATGATGTGAGCATATGTGGTACACAGGTACCAGGTTGAAGAGGCTCCTACCGGCCAAATCTGGGACTGTTTAAGTACCAAAGTAATTGAGTACATATTGAATTATAAACCATCAGGGGCGGGGAATAGGAATGCATGATTCCATAGTGATAATAAATAGGTAAATAAATGGAGAAAGGAAAGACTTTTGCCTATATTATCATGTCAGGGATAATTGTGGAGGGAATGAGGGAGTTGGAAAACCATCATTTAACAAGCATAATGATTCAGATTGAATCAGGCAACAATCATCATTGGAAGCTAAATCTAAGGGGAATTTTTGATCAGGAGCAAGATATTTTCATGGTCTTAGAAAGTGTCTCCCCACAGATTGTTTATTTAGTTGCAAGGAAAACAAAAAACTATAACTGTACAGTAAAGAAATTGAGCAACATCTTGATTGTGTGATCAAAATTAAAAAATAGTGAGGAACAGATGAACATCATGTACCTCCAGATGGGGTACTCTACAAAGGACACATCCTCTGTGCACTATTCTGGCTGAGAATATGTAACATTAACCTAATCACGAGAAACACTAGACAAATCCCAAATGTAGAAATGTTTTTAAAAAGTCAGGGTAGGGGGCTTCCCTGGTGGCGCAGTGGTTGAGAGTCTGCTTGCCAATGCAGGGGACATGGGTTCGTGCCCCGGTCCGGGAGGATCCCACGTGCCGCGGAGCGGCTGGGCCCGTGAGCTATGGCCGCTGGGCCTGCGCGTCCGGAGCCTGTGCTCCTCAATGAGAGAGGCCACAACAGTGAGAGGCCCGCATATCGCAAAAAAAAAAAAAAAAAAGTCAGGGTAGAGAGGGAGGAATGAACTATATTCTTCAAAATGTCAGTGTATGAAAGACAAAGGCTCTGGATATATTAAAAGAGGCTAAAGAGATATGACAACTAAATGCAATATCCGATCCTAGCCTGATCCTGTAGTAGAGGGAGTAAAGAGTTTTCTATAAATATAGGTCACTTTTAGGTCAACTGACAAAACTGGTGTATGGACAGTGGATTAGATAAAAGTATTGTGTTGTAAATTTATGTATTTAATAACTGTACTGTGGTAATATAATAAAATATCCTCTTCTTAGGAAATATGCACCAAAATATTTAGGGATAATGGACATGATATATATAATATACCCTCAGAAAGTTTCAAAAAATAATTATGTGTATGTAAATACACACATAGAGCACAAATGTTAAATGGAGTTAAATGTCGATAATAGGTGAATCTGGGTAAATGTTCTTTGACTTGTTTTATTTTTGCAACTTTTTGGTAGTTTGAAGTTATTTGCAAATTAAAGTTAATTTTTTTTAAAAGGCTGGTTAACAACTGGTTAAAGCAAGGTACAATGACTCAAATTTATAAGCACATCCACTTACAAATTCGAAGAAAATGTCCACTATCTACTTTTATTGTGTTACTGTATTTCAGAAATACTAAACACTACTCAAATAAGTAGAAAAACAAGTAAATAAAATGTAGTGAAAGAGACTAAAACATACTGTGATTTTTTTTTTTTTTTTTCCCTCCAAGGTTCAGGATTCAGGGGATGTGATTACAGAAGGCAGGATTCGTGTGATTTTCAGTATTCCATGTGAACCCAATCTTGATGCTTTAATACAAAACCAGCATGTGAGTACTATAGTCCGTGTGATTTAATTTAGAATTGATTACCTTTAAAAATGTTAGAAAGATATTTTTGGTACCTCCTTTGAATTATTGCAAATATTTTATTTAACACTGATTAAATTCTCTCACAGTTGTATCTAGTATTAGTTAAAAATAAGTGGAATCTGTGCTCAAAACTTCATGCAAATCTTTGGGGGAAAAACTGCTGAGATCCCACTATTAATCTATAATGGTTGTTGTTAATGGTTGTTGGTAGTGTGGCTTGTGGGATCTTAGTTCCATGACCAAGGATTGAACCCAGGCCCTCAGGAGTGAGAGCCCGGAGTCCTAACCAGTGGACCGCCAGGGAATTCCCAGTGGCACATTGATTAGCATACCCTCTGGGAATAGACTTGGGTTTTTTTAAACCTTTCGTAATTAATCAAGGTCTGCATTTTTAGTTACAAGTAACAAATGACCTTCTTGCAAAGGTTATATGTCTCTACTCAGCTAAAGATGAACAGTCCCTAGAGAAAATTGGGAAACTGCACTTAAGTTCATGGCACCCTTTTATTTTTCTCTGTTAAAGTAAGGGGATAATCCCGATATCTATCATTTGTTTTTATTGATTGATTAGATAATTAACTTGACTGAAATTAATTCACATTCAGCCAGCCATTGCTACTTATATTTTATTTTTGCTAGTAGTAAAAATCTAAAACTTCATTTCCTGTGAAATGCGTTTAAGGCATTAGGCATCAGCATACCCGTGAGGAACCTTTATGGAAAGCAGAGAAGTCCCTAAAATCTTGCCATCAGGTCTCTTTTGGAGAAATAATTCAGAAGGCATAGTCAGGAAATCAGGAGAGTGGCCCTTTAGATGAAGAAGCTGGAACTCTGTTTGGGAGTCAGTGGAGGCAGAAGAACTTGTTGCTTCATCCCTGGCTTTTTTTAGATCTGACAGAGCCTGCCCAATTCTAAGGGTACAGTGTTGCTAGGCATGCCTTCTCCAGTATACTTTCTTTCTCTTTACATATTTTCTTTATCTTTTACTCAAGCCTTCTTTCTCTACTTTTTATTTTATAATTTCTAGGATATTTGTGGTGATTTAATTAACTTTAACTATACCATAATCCAATATTTTTCAAAAGGAGTACTAATTGTATTTTGAGCAGGACTACTGTGTATTAAATAGGACTGCCCTGTATATGGCAAGACAATTGGCATCTTGGTGCCTGGACACTAAGTGTTCTTAACCTGTGTCAATTATTGTAACTGAATATGCCTCAACACATTTTCAGATACTTATTAGAAAAGTGGTACTACCTGTGATAGAGAACTATTGCCTTAATTCTTCCTTTATATTCTGAAATTATTTCTATATCTGATAATATTTTTGATTGTGTTGCATTCTTTACTAGCATATTAATGTATTTTAATAGTGACTTTATGTACCAGGTGACTAAAAAAATTTATCCATTTAGGGGTCATTGTAGACATGATCATTAAAAAAATAATCGTGGAAAATAATTCCTTACCATTCTCTGTAAATTTTGCTTTGCTGATGATAAAAATCCTTACATTCCCATGAAATAAGAATATAAAATATTTGTATAATTTATTAAATATAGTATATTTATTATATTTATATATTCATTTACATGAACATAGTATATGAAATCCATATAAGATAAGTATGTATTATTATTATTACATGCATAATGTTAGGAGTATATGGTAGCTTACCATAGTTGGTACTGGATTTGTGAGTAATTTACTTCCTGGTTAAAAATTGTATGATCTGGTAATTTTTTTTTTAATTTGACTGTCTTCATAGTTTCTTCCCATAAGTACACAAATAAAGGTTACATTTCATTGACTGAATTATATTAACAATGTATTAATTATGAGCCTATTCATACTTATTTTCATATGATAAATGATTTGGGGAAACAAATATTACTTATATCTATATATGAAGGACACTCAGTTTTGCTCAGTAGCAACTATTTTGATGACATACTCATGTTTTAATTCAATGTAATAATTATCAAGACCTCAATTTTTCCCAGGTATTTTACCAGGTCCTTCTTAGAACATGAAAATTAATTTTTTAAAAATCGTTCTCGCCTACAGAGTTTGCCGTCTAATACTTACTGTAGAGTTCATTTCTTGAGGCAGTTTCACAAACTGTATGTTTCCTCCCCCTTTCATTCATCCTTGGGAATTCTGTTCTTTAAGGAGAGAGAGGAGCAGAAATATTCTGCCTATAAATCCTTTAACAAAAAGCAGGGTGGGGGGTAATAGGTCACTTACTTTTGAGAATCCTTACATTGCCACAATCCAAAATGTTAGTGATGTCTTATCTCCAGATTTTAAAGGTAAAGAAATGCTGCTTTAATGCTTTGTGTTTCCATAATTGACCTTTTTGTTTTTATATTTAAAGAAATATTCTATAAAGTACAACCCAGGATATGTGTTGGCCAGTCGCCTTGGAGTGAGTGGATACCTTGTTTCAAGGTTTACAGGAAGTATTTTTATTGGAAGAGGATCTAGGAGAAAGTAAGTTTATGTTAGAGAAATTTACTTAAAGTGGCAGAAAAAAATTAAATAATAAAGATAAAATGGTTAATATTTCAGTATTTATTTTCTCTTATTAATTGCTCTGAATTTTCTTTAAAAATTATGCATAGATTCCTCTGATGGTGATCTTTTATCTAAATGGCACATGCTTTAGGTGTTTGGAAAGACAGTTCTTATTTTTAGCAGCTAACAAATTGAACCTTGAAAAAAGGTATCAGATGGTGTGTGTGAATCTCAATTATATATTTCCCTACATTTCCTTATTTCATTCTCCTCTCAATTACATAATCTATTTGTATGCTTTGTTGACTTGGGTTTTGAAGCCTTTCCTCTAGTTTTTCCACTACTGCTACTTTGGAAATAACCATGATAACTAAAATGTAGAAAACCAATCAAGACTAAACTTTTCTAAAAATTGAAAGCAAAGCTTTTTATTCTTTGAACAAAATTTTAAAACTTTTGTGTGTATGTGTGTGTGTGGTTTAAATTCAGCCCTCATGGAGACCATAAAGCAAATGTGGGTTTGAATCTCAAATTCAACAAAAAAAATGAGGAGGTACCTGGATATACTAAGAAAGTTGGAAGTGAATGGATGTATTCATCTGCAGCAGAGCAACTTCTTGCAGAGTACTTGGAGAGGTAAGTGCCTAGCAAGATCCTGCTAGGCATCCAACAATGTAGGAATGTGATAACTATTTTGCCTTGCTGATAAGAAAAATGTTTCCTTTAGTAAAATGTGACATATGTTAATATAAACTTAATTTAGTGTCATGAAGCATCATAGCCACTAGTTACAATAGAGTAGAAAAATACTGTACTTATATTATTCAAAATTAAAAAGGAAGGTGAGAATTGGCCTCCTTTTAATTAAAAATTTCCTTAACTTACTATCTTAAGTTATTCACTACTCTGCATGTCTGTGTCAGTAGTAAGAGGATTGGTATGGATAAACAAAACAACTCTTGGCGTAGTGAATTTTCTTAAAACTCCAGCTGGACAATAGATTACTATCCTAGAATCACTGAATTTAATTGCTGAAATAAATAGTCTAAGAAGTCAACAAGTCTCAGCTCCTCCTCATAAAACTGAGAAATCTGAGTACCAAGATTTACTGAATTAGTGTCAACGATTCATAGGAAATGCTGTACTTCTGGTTAGCAATTGAATGTTCTGTCCATTGTTCCACTGGTTTCTAACCTTCTTATATTTGAGGATCCCTGTATTAGTTTCCTAGAGCTGCCTTAACAAAATACCACAAACTGGTTGGCTTAAAACGACAGAAATTTATTGTCTCACAGTTCTGAACACCAGAGTCCAAAATCAAGATGTTGATAGGGCCATGCCTCCCGTGAAGGTGCTAGGGAAGGACCTGTTCCATACCTGTCTCCTAGCTTCCTGTAGCCTCACGAGTTTTGTTCCTTAGCCTATAGATGCATCACCCCAATCTTCCATCTTCACATGGTTCTCTCCTTATGTGTCTTCATATCATCTTTTTCTAAAATTTTATTGGAGTATAGTTGATTTACAATGTTGTGTTAGTTTCAGGTGTACAGCAAAGTTACTCAGTTATACGTATACATATATTCATTCATTTTTAGATTATTTTCTCTTACGGGTTATCACAGAATATTGAATAGAGTTCCCTGTGCTATACAGTATGTCCTTGTTGGTTATCTATCTTATATAAGTAGTGTGTGTATGTTCATCCCAAGCTCCTGATTTATCCCTCCCTGCCACATTTCCCCTTTGGTAACCATAAGTTTGTTTTGGATACCTGTAAGTCTGTTTCTGTTTTGTAAATACGTACATTTGTATCATTTTTTTGAAAATTAGATTCCACATATGAGTGATATCATATATTTGTCTTTGTCTGACTTGCTTCACTTAGTATGATAATCTCTAGGTCCATCCATGTTGCTGCAAATGACATTATTTCATTCTTTTTTATAGCTGAGTAATATTTGATTGCACATACGTACCACATCTTTATCCATTTCTCTGTTGATGACATTTAGGTTGCTTCCATGTCTTGGCTATTGTAAATAATAGTACTGCAATGAACATTGGGGTGTATGTGTCTTTTCGGATTATGGTTTTCTCCAGATATATGCCCAGGAGTGGGATTGCTGGATCATATGGTAGTACTGTTTTTAGTTTTTTAAGGAACCTCTATACTCTTCTCCATAGTTGTTCCAATTCACATTCCCACCAACAGTGTAAGAGGGTTCCCTTTTCTCCACACCCTGTCCAGTGTTTACTGTTTGTGGAATTTTTGCTGATGGCCATTCTGACCCATGTGAGGTAATACCTCATTCTAGTTTTGATTTACATTTCTCTGATAATTAGCGATTTGAGCATCTTTTCATGTGCTTTTTGGACATCTTTATGTCTTCTTTGGAAAAATATCTATTTAGATCTGCCCATTTTTTGATTGGGTTGCTTATTTTTTTGATATAGAGCTGCATGAACTGTTTGTGTATTTTGGAGATTAACCCCTTGTCAGTCGCTTCATTTGCAAATATCTTCTCCCATTCTAAGGGTTGTCTTCTCATTTTGTTTATGGTTTCCTTTGCTGCATATCATCTTTCCTTTGTTTCTGTCTGTGTCCAAATTTCCCCTTTTTATAAGGACACCAGTCATATTGGATTAGAGCCTATCCTAATGACATTTTAGTTTGATTACTTCTTTTAAAATCCTATTTCAAAATAAAGTCAGATTCTGAGGTACTAGGAGTTGGGACTTCAGTTATGTCTTATGTTGGGGTGGGCGTGGGGGAGACACATTTCAACTGCATATTACCATCTAAAAATTTAGATAATTTCTTCTATTTACCTCCATGTTTCCTTAAAAATGTCATATTTAGACTGCTTTTTCTTGATTTTTCAACTTGACATATGCATTGATTTCATGCCATGAATGATGAAGCTTTAGCTTTCTTTTACCAGCCCCGCTTCCCATTCCCTTACCTCCCTACACACATGAACACATTTCCCCTCTCATTATAGTTTTATCACAATTTTTTAAATTAAATCTGTTCTTAAGGTTTAGTTGATTAAGGTAAATGTAAATGGTCACCTCTGGATCTTGTAGAGTATTGCATTTCCTTTCTTGTACACATTTTTGTTCTTTTCTGTGTTGTTTATTCATTTGTTTCTTATCTATGTTCACGTAACCAATGCGGCCCCAAACTCTGTGCCATAGCTGGAAAACTTAATACAGTCAAACAGGTCATGTGACCTCTCAGTTCCATTTTCTTCTTGTATACTTCCTCTTAAAACTGTCTTTCTTCCTGCTTCAGTGTGAACTAATTGCTCTCCTGGGCTGTTGTACAGCTTTCATTCAAGTTTCTCTTTACTCTCATCCTAGGAATTCCCTTCACCATTCTTCTGCATAGGATTCCTTTATTTCCGGGCTTTCATGCTTTATTCCTTCTGATTTATGTCTCCATTTTGATGGAGCACTTATGCCAGTGGCTTCCTGAGAAAGCTTACATGTCTGGAAATTTCTTTAAACCTCCCTGATACTTGGTTGATAGCTCGCCTGGGTCTAGAATCCTAGATTGCAGATTATTTTCCTTCAGAATTTGAAAAGCGCTGCTCCATTCTCCTGTTTCCTTTGCTGTCAAGAAGTCTTGTGTTATTCTGATTCTTAATCTTTGTGCATGATCTGTTTTTCATTTTCTGAAACCTTTTTAGAATCTTCCCTTTACCAATACTATTTTAATAATGTGAAGATGTGTGCCTTGGAATGGGTCTTTTTTCTTTCATTTTGCTGTTCAGCCCTTTCAAACTTGAAACTGATGCCCTTCCATTCTGAGAAACTTTATTGTATTATTTCTTTGATAATTTCCTCCTCACCATTTTGTTGTTGTCATTCTCTCTTTCTAGGACTCTTTTTTTTTTTTTTTTTGCGGTACACGGGCTTCTCACTGCTGTGGCCTCTCCTGTTGCGGAGCACAGGCTCCGGATGCTCAGGCTCAGCGGCCATGGCCCACGGGCCCAGCCGCTCTGCGGCATGTGGGATCTTCCTGGACCGCGGCACGAACCCGCATCCCCTGCATCGGCAGGCGGACTCTCAACCACTGCGCCACCATGGAAGCCCTAGGACTCCTTTTGATAGATGTTAGACCTTCTGGATTAATTCTCCTAATTTTCTTATCTCTTTTCATCCGTTTTCTGTATTATACTCCTGTTCTACTCTGTGGGAGATTTCTTCAGCTTTAACTTATTTTTTATTTAATCATTTTTAATTTCTAGAAGTGTTTCCTTATTCTCTGGCATTCCTTTTTTTGTAGCATCTTGTTCTTATAATGAATGAAATATCTTCTTTTATTTCTCTGAAGATAGTAATCTAGATTTTCTTCTATTCTTAATACTTTCTGTTTACTACAAATTGCTTTTATTTTTCCTTTTCTGTTTGATTTGATCTCTGTTTTCATGTTAAAGTTTTTTTTTTTTTTGGTCTTGTGGTTCATATTTTCTATTCAGTGATTAAAGAGGTGACTGGATGGGCTTCCCTGGTGGCGCAGTGGTTGAGAGTCTCCCTGCTGATGCAGGGGGCACGGCTTCATGCCCCGGTCTGGGAAGATCCCACATGCCGTGGAGCGGCTGGGCCCATGAGCCATGGCCGCTGAGCCTGCACGTCCGGAGCCTGTGCTCCGCAACGGGAGAGGCCACAACAGTGAGAGGCCCACGTACCGCAAAAAAAAAAAAAAAAAAAAAAATGCTGACTGGAAATTTAATGTGCTTCAGTGAGGCTTCTCTGGTGGGACTTGGCTGTTGCAGCAGAGCATCTCCAAATATCACTACCTATATGTATATCTTTTCTCTTGAGCTGGGTAGTTTTCCCAGAAAGGTATTCTGCAGCCTTTTTCTTGGAGGACAGATATGGAGAACAAAACTGACTTCCAGTGTTCTGGAAATTAACCAGAGTAAGGGGGTCTCATTACATAGTGGATACTGTGGTACACACCCAGATGTCTCTTCACGACTCAGGACCTACTCCCTGGGCAGCAGGAATGCTGCTGTCTCACAGCCCTCAGCAGTGAGCCCTCTTCAGGAATTGCCCGACAGAAGAGAACTGCCTCACCTAAAGTTATGTCCCTTTCCCACAACAGCCACACATCCAATACCTCATCAACAAGAAGATGTAAAGGCTCAGCCAACCTGATTGCCCCAGTTCAGGATAAGTCTGAGGAGCCATCCTACTTTGAGATCTCTATGCTACTGGCCAAGGAGTTCATTAAGATTGAACCACAGCCCAACTTCTCCCTGAGCCCAATTCCCCTTCCTTCTTTCCCTTCCACAGGTGTTATTTCCACAGAACACACTAATAAACTTTTTCCATGTTTATCTCCATCTCAGAGTCTGCTTCTTAAAGATGTTATACTTCCTAGCCTGCTTCCTAGTGGCATGTTGTATAGTAATATTTTCACTGATCCCCTGTTTTCAGTAGGGCACCTATCCTCTCTTCCTCATGCCCCACCCATCCAGTTTCCTGTGCCTGGATTACCCAAGGCTCGAGCAGCCCCCATTTAGCCTCTCTGAAAGTAAACTACATGATTTACGCTGAGGTGGAGGTGACTGCCTAACTACTTATACAAAATTTTCAACTAAAAGCCTGTTAAACCCACCCCATACTGCAGCATCAAAATGTATGGAGCCCATATCTCCTGAGCTTTTGCAGACTTTCACAGTTTACATCAGCTTGCTTCTTGTTGACTTCCCACTCTGTTGACTTAGGGTACAGCTTATTCCTATCTGTCAAGTCAGTTCATACATATCTATTCAGTTTTCAGTTTCTAAAATTTTGTTAACTCAGCATGTACTATCAGATTCTCTGCTTCTCTCTTCATCTGTCTTTATAGGTCCATGCCCTTTTTTCTACTTTACTATTCTTTTAGCAGGCTGGGAAGGGAGCAGAAATAAGCACATGTGTTCAGTCTGCTATGTGTATTTGAAAGTACTACAGTACACTGTTAGAGAACAATGGAATTTTGAGGAATATCAGAAGAAACTTTTAGTGGATTTTCATTTGCTCTTTTGTGGAGTGCTCTAGCTTTATTGTGAAAACTAGAAAATGAACCTGTATACATTATTTTTGTCCATTTATCACCTGTCATTATAGTCTAAGAGGGATAGAGTCAGTAATTGAATCATCATAGTTTCAATTATAAAAATTTCAGTTATAAAAATCATAGTTTAATTATACTTAAGAATTGAATCATTTCTCCCTCATCTTTTTTTGAGGACCTATGAATACTTTCAATCTTTTGGTCTCTATCCCTTATATGTTTACATAATTAGTCCTCAGTATATTTAATATATCCCCTTAGGATCCAGAAATTTGATAGGAAGTTTATATGAAATTAGCCATATTTTTAAAAGCAGTATTTTTGTTTGTTTGTTCGGCTAGAGCTCCAGAACTGTTTAGTTATATAGCCAAAAATAGCCAAGAGGATGTGTTCTATGAAGACGACATTTGGCCTGGAGAAAATGAGAATGGGTAAGCAAAATTTATGAGATTTATTGCAGCATAGTTCAACTTAGTGGTTCTACTGAAGGGTAGTAGTTAGTTTATCAAGAATTTATATTACTCTTGGGGGGAGGGTTTTGTATTGTTTTGTTCTTGCTTTATGATCTTAATATAATTTTTTATTTCATTTAATCAGTAAAGTACTTTTAAACTAATTTTTGTGTTTCATTATAATTACTGAGAAATAACATGTCCATGTTTATATTGGATTCATAATTAGCCCCAATTAAGTGGTGTGATTGATTATATATTTGATATCTTTTATAATTCGTAGCCCTCAGAAAGTTCATATCAGGCCTTTTATATAAACCCTCAGAAAGTTTCAATTAATGTGAAAAAATTATTGTTTTTAATATAGTGCTGAGAAAGTTCAAGAAATTATTACTTGGCTAAAGGGACATCCTGTCAGTACTTTGTCTCGTTCTTCTTGTGATTTACAAATTCTGGATGCAGCTATTGTTGAGAAAATTGAAGAAGAAGTTGAAAAGTGCAAGGTACTAATTTTCAATAACGAAGATTACTGATGAGATTTGAAGTTAAATGAACTATATGTTATCCTACAAATAATTTATTTGTATTTCAATCATATAAAACATATACTTAGTGATTCTAAATTATGTCAAAATATTCTGTAATTTAAAAAAATATTCCAGCCTTTTCCAGTGTCCATTAAGTTTGTCTAAATAAATATAAATGCCCATCTTTTTTCTTTTGGCCGCACCCTGTGGCATGTGGGATCTTAGTTCCCCGACCAGGGATCGAACCCATGCCCCTTGCATTGGGAGCATGGAGTCTTAACCACTGGAACACCAGGGAAGTCCCTAAAGCCATAGCATTTAAATTTTATGTCCTTGTAGTGTTTCTAATTTTAAGAATTAATATTTTCTGAGTCTAGTCAATAGAAAGTTTGTGATTGAGAAATAAGGTTAATTCCCTATTCTTTCCTATTCTAAGTTCTTTAAAAGATACAGTTCATCTTTTTATAGAACATAAAAATTATATTTATTTCACTTTTATTTCCCACTGATAAACTCATTCAGTTACTAAGTATTTTTGAAATCCCACTTAAACTATCCTTTTTTTATGTCTTGATTTTAAAAAGCAGTAACCTGTGTAGGCTTAACTGTTTTATCTGTTTTGATTCCCAATCTTGATGCAATAGAAAATGGGTTAATTTGATTCCTTTTTTTAACTTACAATTTTATTTTTCATATATTTGCCTTTTTATTAAAATGATGTTGCTTTCCTAACACAGTGCTCTCTTGTTTGAACTAATAGCAGAGTAAGTTAAGAACTGGTCTCTCACGTCATTTTCCCCCATCCCTCTTTCAGTATTTAAAACCTTAGGCAAGATAGTTAACCTTTCCATGCCTCCATTTCCTGATTGGTAAAATAAGAATAAAATAGTCCTCATATAGTCCTCAAAAGAATTAACTGAGTTAATACATATAAACTCCTAATAATGCCTAGCTATTATTAATGCTTAATAATACTTAGCTATTATTATTTGAATTCTCTTATCACATGCTCAAGAGCTATGAATTCGGTCTGGAAAACCACCACTAGATGACTCTTTAAGAAAAAATGTAAGGCTCAGAGCCAAGAGTTTGATATTTTGAAAGGTTAATGATATTCAGCTGAGGATAGAAAGCCTGTATTTCTTTTTAATTGTCTTTCAATGTAAAGTCTATTTGTCCAGTATGGTTTTTGAAATGAGTTTTCCACTTAACAAAAGTTTATAGCTTTAAGCCCTCAATTTTTATTTGAACCCATTTGGATGCAGAGCTTTCTAAAATGTTTTACACATTCTCCCCTTACTTTGCAAACTGAAGATACACATACAAAGTTGTAGTCCATTATTTTGATTACAACATTTTTAAAATGTATGTACATATAGATAAGACAGGACTTTTTTATTAAACCTGTTAATGAGTCAAGGAGGAGCAGTTATGAGTGACTTTTTTTTTCCCCTTTTCAGTGTTATAATGTTATTAGGGTAATAAAGAAAAGAAGGAGAAAAAACTAAAAAATGAACATAACATTCTGAATATAATTTAAACTTTTCTTTTTAATGCTGGGTCATCATTAAAAGTATTCCTAGTTTTCTTATTGACAGTGGTTCCCAAACTCAGCTAATTATCAAAATTACTGGAGGAGCTTTTTAAAAAACGTGCATTCTGGATTCCACCCTCAGAGCAGTACTTCTTGAACTTTGCAAATGAATCACTGGGGGATCTTGATAAAATACAGATTCTGATTCAGTAGCTCTAGGATGAGCAGCTCTTGATATTCTGCATTTCTACCAAGCTCCCAGGTGATCACACTTTCAGTAGTCATTCCCCAGAACTTCTCATTTTAGTAGCTGTGGGTTGGGGCCTATAGTGAAAATGCCCTAGTCTATTAATTTGCCTAGTGAGTCAGGTTTGAATGCCATATTTTCTAATCAATGCTGTAATTATAGTAATAATGCCTAGGGATGTGTTAGATCATATGGGTTGTTTTTTCATATGCAATCCTCCAGGCACAGTTCTTGTGTCTGCTTTTTTAAATTACTTTAAATCTTTTCTCATGTTCTTTTTTCTTGCTATTGTCAGTAGGCACCAGTTGTACTCTATCAGTACTTCTAGTCTGCTATGCCCTGGAAACATAGACACCTTGTCAGTAAGACCTTCGCTTTTCACCCTATTTAAAATTTCAGTCTCTCCCCACACTGCTGATCCCCCTTCTCTGCTTTATATTCCTCTATGCTTTTTATCTTCAAACATGCTATTTTTTTCCCTTAGTTTGTTTCTTGTATGTCTCCCGCAACTAGAATAGAAGAACAGTTCACTGTTCTATCTCCAGTACCTAAATCAATAAATGGCACATAAATAGAACTCAGTAAATATTTATTGATAGATAGAAATGAAATATCTCTATAATAAAAGAAAATAGACTCTGTTTAAAGGCTGGAGCATTTTACTGTATATAAATACAAGAACTCTATAGTACATGGACTCTGTAGCTTAGGGCTGTTTTGTGCCCTTTTGTACTTATGTCCATAAGCTATAGTCTAAAAATAGGTGACTATCATTACAAGTAAACTGCTGCCATTTTTCCTACCAGGTAAGAATTCACTTTTTGAAAATATTTAATGTAAATCATAGTAATGGATTGCAATGGTTATAAAGTATTCTCACTTTTTTTTTTACACAGTATATTTTTCCCTGTTAATTTTTTTAATAGATCTTTATTGGAGTATAATTGCTTCACAATACTATGTTTCTGTTGTACACCAAAGTGAATCAGCCATATGCATACATATGTCCCCATATCCCCTCCCTCTTGAGCCTCCTTCGCATCCTCCCTATTCCACCCCTCTAGGTCATCGCAAAGCACCGAGCTGATCTCCCTGTGCTATGCTGCTGCTTCCCACTATCTAACTATTTTACATTCGGTAGTGTATATATTGTCAATGCTACTCTCACTTCACCCCAGCTTCCCCCTCCCACCCTGTGTCCTCAAGTCCATTCTCTATGTCTACCTCTGTATTCCTGCCCTGCAACTAGGTTCATCCATACCATTTTTTTTTTCTAGATTCCATATATATGCGTTAGCATACGGTATTTGTTTTTCTCTTTCTGACTTACTTCACTCTATTGACAGACTCTGGGTCCATCCACCTCACTACAAATAACTCAATTTTGTTTCTTTTCATGGCTGAGTAATATTCCATTGTATACATGTGTCACATCTTTTCTTTTATAAAGTGAAAGGTGTTTTTTTTAAAATTAATTTATTTTATTTTTGGCTGCATTGGGTCTCTGTTGGGACATGGGCTTTTCTCTAGTTGCAGTGAGCGGGGGCTACTCTTCATTGTGGTGTGCATTGTGGTGCGGTGGCTTCTCTTGCTGCGGAGCACGGGCTCTAGGCATGTGGGAGGCACGTGGGCTCAGTAGTTGTGGCTCACGGGCTCTAGAGCGCAGGCTCAGTAGTTGTGACGCACAGGCTTAGTTGCTCCGCGGCATGTGAGATCTTCCCGGGCCAGGGCTCGAACCCGTGTCCCCTGCATTGGCAGGCGGATTCTTAACCGCTGTGCCACCAGTGAAACCCGCCACATCTTCTTTATCCATTCATCTGTCAGTGGATATTTAGGTTGCTTCCATGTCCTGGCTATTGTAAATAGAGCTGCAGTGAACATTTTGGTACATGACTCTTTTTGAATTATGGTTTTCTCAGGGTATATGCCCAGTAGTGGGATTCCTGGGTCATATGATAGTTCTATTTTTAGTTTTTTGGTTTTTATTTTTTTGCGGTACGTGGGCCTCTCACTGTTGTGGCCTCTCCCATTGCGGAGCACAGGCTCCAGATGCACAGGCTCAGCGGCCATGGCTCACAGACCCAGCCACTCCGCGGCATGTGGGATCTTCCCGGACCGGGGCACGAACCCGTGTCCCCTGCATCGGCAGGCGGACTCTCAACCACTGTGCCACCAGGGAAGCCCTCTATTTTTAGTTTTTTAAGGAACATCCATATGGTTCTCCATAGTGGTTGTATCAATGTACCTTCCCACCAACAGTGCAGGAGGGTACCCTTTTCACCACACCCTTTCCAGCATTTATTGTTTCTACATTTTTTGATAACTGCCATTCTGACTGGTGTGACATGATACCTCATTGTAGTTTTGATTTGCATCTCTCTAATAATTAGTGATGTTGAGCATCTTTTCACGTGGCTCTTGGCCATCTGTATGTCTTCCTTGGTGAAATGTCTGTTTAGGTCTTCTGCCCATTTTTTAATTGGATTGTTTTTTTGTTATTGAGCTCCATGAGCTGTTTGTATATTTTGGACATTAATCCTTTGTCTATTGTTTCATTTGCAAGTATTTTCTCCCATTCTGAGGGTTGTCTTTTTGTCTTGTTTATGGTTTGCTTTGCTGTGCAAAAGCTTTTAAGTTTAATTAAGTCCCATTTACTTATTTTTGTTTTTATTTCCATTACTCTAGGAGGTGGATCAAAAGAGATCTTGCTGTGGTTTATATCGAAGCGTATTTTTCCTATGTTTTCCTCTAAGAGTTTTATATTGTCTGGTCTTACATTTAGGTCTTTAAACCATTTGGAGTTTATTTTTGTGTATGGTGTTAGGGAGTGTTCTAGTCTAGTTCTTTCACATGTAGCTGTGCAGTTTTCCCAGCACCACTTATTGAAGAGGCTATTTTTTCTCCATTGAATGTTTTTGCCTCCTTTGTCATAAATTAGGTGACCATATGTGCGTGGGTTTATCTCTGGGCTTTCTATCCTGTACCATTGCTCTATATTTCTGTTTTTGTACCAGTACCATATTGTCTTGATTACTGTACCTTTGTGGTATATAGTTTGAGGTCAGGGAGCCTGATTCCTCCAACTCTGTTTTTCTGTCTCAAGATTGCTTTGGCTGTTCGGGGTCTTTTGTGTTTCCATACGAATTGTAAAATTCTCTGTTCTAATTCTGTGAAGAATGCCATTGGTAGTTTGATAGGGATTGCGTTGAATCTGTAGATAGCTTTGGGTAGTATAGTTATTTTCACAATATTGATTCTTGCAATCGAAGAACATGGTATATTTCTCCATCTATTTATGTCATCTTTGATTTCTTTCATCAGTGTTTTATAGTTTTCTGAGTACAACTCTTACACCTCCTTAGGCAGGTTTATTCCTAGGTATTTTATTCTTTTTTTTGTGATGGTAAATGGTATTGTTTCCTTAATTTCTCTTTCTGATTTTTTGTTGTTGGTGTATAGGAATGCTAGAGATTTCTGTGCATTAATTTTGTATCCTGCAACCTTACCAAATTCATTGATTAGTTCTAGTAGTAGTTTTCTGGTGGCATCTTTAGGATTTTCTATGTACAGTATCATGTCATCTGCAAACAATGACAGTTTGACTTCTTCTTTTCCAATTTGTATTCTTTTTATTTCTTTTTCTTCTCTAATTGTCGTGGCTAGGATTTCCAAAACTGTGTTGAATAAGAGTGGCGAGAGTGGACATCCTTCTTTGTCCCTGATCTTAGTGGAAATGCTTTCAGTTTTTCACCATTGAGCATGATGCTTGCTGTGGGTTTGTCATATATGGCCTTTATTATGTTGAGGTAGGTTCCCTCTATGCCAATTTTCTGGAGAGATTTTATCATAAATCGGTGTTGAATTTTGTCAAAAGCTTTTTCTGCATCTGTTGAGATGATCATATGGTTTTTATTCCTTAATTTGTTAATGTGATGTACCACATTGACTGATTTGCATATATTGAAGAATCCTTGCATCCCTGGGATAAATCCCACTTGACCATGGTGTATGATCCTTTTAATGTGTTGTTGAATTCTGTTTGCTAGTATTTTGTTCAGGATTTTTGCATCTATGTTCATCAGTGTATTCATCTATAATTTTCTTTTTTTGTGATATCTTTTTCTGGTATTGATATCAGGGTGATGGTGGCTTCGTAGAATGAATTTGGGAGTGTTTCTCCCTCTGCAATTTTTTGGAAGAGTTTGAGAAGGATCAATGTTAGCTCTTCTCTAAATGTTTGATGGAATTTGCCTGTGAAGCCATCTGGTCCTGGACTTTTGTTTGTTGGAAGATTTTTAATTAGGGTTTCAATTTCAGTGCTTGTGATTGGTCTGTTTATATTTTCTAATTCTTCCTGGTTTAGTCTTGGAAAATTGTACCTTTCCAAGAATTTGTCCATTTCTTCGTGGTTGTCCATTTTATTGGCATATAGTTGTTTGTAGTAGTCTCTTATAATCCTTTGTATTTCTGCGGTGTCAGTTTTGATTTCTCCCTTTGCATTTCTAATTTTACTGATTTGTATCCTCTCCCTTTTTTTCTTGATGAGTCTGGCTAAGGGCTTATCAATTTTGTTTATCTTCTCAAAGAACGAACTTTTAGTTTTATTGATCTTTGCTATTGTTTTCTTCATTTCTATTTCATTTATTTCTGCTCAGATTTTTATGATTTCTTTCCTTCTACTGACTTTGGGTTTTCTTTATTCTTCTTTCTGTAATTGTTTTCAGTGTAAGTTTAGATTGTTTATTTGAGATTTTTCTTGTTTCTTGAGGTGAGATTGAATTGCTATAAACTTCCCTCTTGGAACTGCTTTTGCTGCATCCCATAGGTTTTGGGTCATCGTGTTTTCATTGTCATTTGTTTCTATGTATTTTTTTATTTTTTCTTTGATTTCTTTAGTGATCTCTTGGTTATTTAGTAATGCACTGTTTAGCCTCCATGTTATTTGTGTTTTTTACAGTTTTTTTCCTGTAATTGATTTCCAGTCTCATAACGTTGTGGTCAGAAAAGATGCTTGATACGATTTCAATTTTCTTAAATTTTCTGGGGCTTGATTTGTGACCCAAGATGTGATCTATCCTGAAGAATGTTCCATGTGCACTTGAGAAGAAAGTGTATTCTGCCACTTTTGGGTGGAATGCTCTATAAATATCAATTAAATCTACCTGGTCTATTGTGTTATTGAAAACTTGTGTTTCCTTATTTATTTTCTGTTTGTATGATCTTTCCATTGGTGTAAGCGGGGTGTTAAAGTCCCCTACTATTGTGTTACTGTCGATTTCTCCTTTTGTGGTTGTTAGCATTTGCCTTATGTATTGAGGTGCTCCTATGTTGGGTGCATAAACATTTTTTTTTTTTACTTTATTTTATTTTTGGCTGTGTTGGGTCTTTGTTGCCGTTAGCGGGCTCACTCTAGTTGCAGCGAGCGAGTGCTACTCTTTGTTGTGGTGCATGGGCTTCTCATTACACTGGTTTCTCTTGCTGTGGAGCACAGGCTCTAGAGTGCAGGCTCAATACTTGTGGTGCACGGGCTTAGTTGCTCCACGGCATGTGGAATCTTCTCAGGCCAGGGCTCTAACCTGTGTCCCCTGCATTGGCAGGCAGATTGTTAACCACTGTGCCATCAGGGACGCCCCATAAACATTTATAATTGTTATATCTTCTTCTTGGATTGATCCTTTGATCATTATGTAGTGTCCCTCCTTATCTCTTGTAACAGTCTTTATTTTAAAGTCTGTTTTATCAGACACAAGTATTGGTACTCCAACTGTCTTTTGATTTCCATTTGCATGGATATCTTTTTCCATCCCTTCACTTTCAGTCTGTATGTGTCCCTAGGTCTGAAGTGGGTCTCTTGTAGACAGCATATATATGGGTCTTGTTTTGGTATCTCTTCAGCCAGTCTGTGTCTTTTGGTTGGGGCATTTAATCCGTTTACATTCAAGGTTATTATCAATATGTATGTTCCTGTTACCATTTTCTTAATTGTTTTGGGTTTGTTTTTGTGGGTCTTTTTCTTCTCTTGTGTTTTCCGCCTAGAGAAGCTTCTTTAGCATTTGTTGTAAAGCTGGTTTGGTGGTGCTGAATTCTCTTAGCTTTTGTTTGTCTGAAAAGCTTTTGATTTCTCCATTGAATCTGAATGAGATTCTTGCTGGGTAGAGTAATCCTGGTTGTAGGTTTTTCTCTTTCATCACTTTAAGTATATCCTGCCACTCCCTTCTGGCCTGCAGAGTTTTTGCTGAAAAATCAGCTGATAACCTTATGGGGATTCCTTTTTATGTTATTTTTTGTTTTTCCCTTGCTGCTTTTAATACTTTTTCTTTGAATTTAATTTTTGTTACTTTGATTAGTATGTATGTGTCTTGGTGTGTTATTCCTAGGGTTTATCCTGTATGAAATTCTCTTTGCTTCCTGGGCTTGGGTGACTGTTTCCTTTCCCACGTTAGGAAAGTTTTCGACTATAATCTCTTCAAATATTTTCTCAGACCTTTCTTTTTCTCTTCTTCTTCTGGGACCCCTATAATTTGATTGTTGGTGAATTTAGTGTTGTTCCAGAGGTTTCTGAGATTGTCTTCAATTCTTTTCATTCTTTTTTCTTTATTCTGCTCCTCGGCAGTTATTTCCACCATTTTGTCTTCCAACTCACTTATTTGTTCTTCTGTCTCAGTTATTCTGTTACTGATTCCTTCTAGTGTGTTTTTCATTTCAGTTATTGTGTTGTTCATCTCTGTTTGTTTGTTCTTTAGTTCTTCTAGATCTTTGTTAAACATTTCTTGTATTTTCTCAATCCATGCCTCCATTCTGGTTCTGAGCTTCTGGATCATCTTTACTATCATTACTCTGAATTCTTTTTCAGCTAAATTGCCTGTTTCCTCTTCATTTATTTGGTCTTGTAGGTTTTTACCTTCCTCTTACGTCTGTGACATATGTTTTTGCCGTCTCTCTCTCTCTTTCTTTTTTCTTTTTAATGAGCGGGATTGTGTTCCTGTCTTACTGGTTGTTTGGCCTGAGGCTTCCAACACTGGAGTTTGTAGGCTGTTGGGTAGAGCTGGGTCTTGGTGCTGAGATGAGGAACTCGTGAGACCTCACTCCAATGAATATTCGCTGGGGTCTGAGGTTCTCTGTTAGTCCAGTGGTTCCGTCACAGAACTCCCACCACAGGAGCTTCAGCCCGACCCCTGGCTCGTGAACCAAGATCCCGCAAGCCAAATGGGGTGGCAAAAAAAAAGAGAGAGAGAACAATAACAAAGTAAAAGATAAAATTAGACTAGGAAGCTAACAGATATGTTAGAAAGAATATAAAAATAAAAATATAGATGAATCAACAACTGGAAGGTACAATAGTACAATTGTAAAAAGGAGGCAGAGGGAAAAGAGGGGAAAAAAAAGGCAGGGATGGAGGCCTTGGCTGTGGAGGGCGGGGCCTAAGCAAGGGCAAGGTTTGGGCGGTGGGTGGGGCCTGTGCTCAGGACCCACAGGGCGGGAAAAGGCCCTCATGGCTGTGTGGGGTGGGGGGTGGGGCTTAGGCTCAAAGGAACAGGAGGGACCCAGGCGTACCCCCCACTCCTGGTCTCAGAGGCCAGGGCCTCACCTGGGAACCCAGCAGGCTCCCTGAGTCTGATTGGGAAGGGCAAACTCCCTCTGCTCCCCTCCCACTCCTCCTGGAGGGCCCCTCCCGCCTGCCTCGCCTGATCTCCCCAGCCTCCCTCCTGTGCCCCCACAGCCTGGAGGGGGCTTTGGAGAGCAGGGTCCAGCCTGGGAGCTCAGCAGGCTCCCCGTGCCCACATGAGTGGGGCAAACAGCCTCTGCTCCTCTCCCACTACTCCCAGAGGGCCCTTCCCGCCTGCCTATCCTGCTCTCCCCAGCCTCCCTCCTATGCCTCTAGGACCCACGTGGCCTGAAGGAGGCATTGGTGGGGGGGGGGGGTGCTACCGGCCTGGGAGCTCAGCAGGCTCCCTGGGCCAGAGTGGGCCGGGTGATCGCCCTCTGCTCCTTTCCTGCTCCTCTTGGAGGGCCCCTCCTGCCTGCCTTTCCTGATCTCCCAGGGGCACCCATCCTGTCAGGCCTCCACTTCTCCTCCCCCCTGAGTTCCCCCACCTTGGGCATCAGGGTCCCCCACCAGCGGCTGGCAGGCACCCTAGTTGTGGGGCGATGCTAACTTGCATCTTCCCACACAACCATCTTGACTCCTATTCTCACATTTCTATTAGGTAGAACAGGTAATATTATTTCCATCTTACAGATTGAAGGAAGCTGGTGCTTAAGTGTGAGGTCACAGAATTAACAAGTAGCAAATGGAGGAGAAAACTCTTCTTCCAGCATTTTTAGATAGTCAAAAATTTAAACACCAAAGCCAGTTTTCAAAAGCAAAGACTTTGTATGAATGTTACCTTAATTTTTATAAGTAGCCACAAAACCCAAAGTATTGACATAGATCAATACTTTATACCTGTTTTTCCTTTACTGTTAATCTTTATTGACTATTATATACAATTCTTCTTAGGATAAAAAGGCATTTGAATAGGATAGCATTTACATAAAGTTCAAAACTGACAAGTATAATCTTTAGTGTTAGAAATAAGGTTACATTGGGGAGGGGTAGTAACTGGAAGACAATACAAGCGTTCCCTATTTTTATTTTCTTTTTTCAAGGTCTTTTAAGTTGTGCTTAGTAGTGTTCTGTTTCTTGAACTGAGTGTGGATATACATACATATGCTCATACTATAAAAATTCATCAGATTTTATACTTATAAGTTTGCATTTTTCTATATGTCTTATATATCAACAAAAAAATTTTACTTCAAAAAATGTAAGAATTTATTTATTCATCCTTGCTTGCATCTAAAGAAATTCACAAATCTTAAAATTACTCATTTCTTTTGGCTTTTTAACATTCAGGCATGTCCATATATTGAAAAATAATTTAAAATTTTAATATTTTAAAAATATTTTCAAATTCTTCTTTCCTCAGCAAAGAAAGAATAATAAGAAGGTTCGAGTGACAGTGAAGCCCCATTTGCTATACAGAGTAAGTTTCCTGTCAGAGAATTCAGAGTTGTTGTTTTTGCTTTGAAAGTATAGAAGGAACAAAATGTTTTCAATACATTAGTAGAAAAACTTCTTAAAATTAGTGTTAATAATAATAATTAAATCTTTCTTCTCTTCAGCCTTTAGAACAGCAACATGGAGTCATTCCTGATCGGGATGCAGAGTTTCGTCTCTTTGACCGAGTTGTAAATGTGAGAGAGAACTTTTCCGTTCCAGTTGGCCTTCGGGGCACCATCATAGGAATTAAAGGGGGTAATAATTCAATATTTGACGTGTCTCCAACTGTGTTTATATTGTAGAGTGAAACACAAACTTGTGTGTGTTATACGTAAGCAGTAAGCAACTATAAATCAGGAAAAACACTAAATCCTTTTATGTTTTAGTTAAGTTTTTTCCAGCTTTAGGTTTTCAGAGAAAATTCTTCTTCTCTATCTTGTGTAATCATCTGGGAAGTGATTAAAACGTGGGGAAGTTGAGGAACGGCTGCTGAAAATTTGGTAGCTTATGTGTAGCACATTAAAATTATCTAAAACCTTAGAATACATACTTGTGTTTTCATGAAACTAAGAGAAACATTTCATCGGGCTTCATCTAACCTTGTTCAGGGCTTTACCTTAATTGTCATTGTAATCTCTTGATATCTGTGGAGAAATAAACAAACATGATGCATCAGCTTATTTGTGGTTAAAAGATTTGCATATTTATTTGAATTTTATGAATACAACTAGATATTGTATGTAAAACAGACCTATCAATCTGTTGTATAACAATGTGCATATAGTTAACACTACAATACTATACATTTAAAAATGGTTACAATGATAAATTTTATATTATATGTTTTTTACAAAAAAAGAAAAAAAAAAAGAAAGAAAAATGAGAGTATGGAAAGAAAAGGGAAGAATTAGCTAAGGATCTAAAAATGCCTCAAAGGGATGCCTGGAGTGAGTAGCTTTGCAGCATAGATTCCAAAAAAAAGTCAACCCAACATGAAGCAGCAAATCAGGTACCTAGAGGTCAGAGCGCTGGCAGCACTGTCCCTCCATATCCCAGGCACTCAGCCTTGGTCTCACTGCCAGAAAGAAGGAAGAGCAGACAGGCCATGAGCCTAAGAGAGCTGCTTATTTATTGCCAACAGTGTGCCTGGCACTTTTACATTTTACATTTAACCCTCCCAACCACCTGAGAGGGAGATATTATTTCCTCGCCTAAGAGTTTAAGTGACTTGCCCAAATTTACACAAATAAGTGGCAGAGCTGGGATTTGAACTCTGTGCCCTGTTTCTTTTCTAACTTTGAGCAGTGGTTCTCCACATTTGCACATCTTCTTGGGGTCTGCCTCTAAAAAGAGAATTTTCTTCCCTGATTTTTCTTTGAGTTTTTTTGGGTACATTTCTGGTGCTGAAAATGGAGGTGGGAAGGTTAAGTAGGTTAAGCCCAGGCTAAGTATGGTAAGGGTCAGATGGGTGCAATGAAGCAACCCTCCTGCTGCTATCTGTTCAGCCTCAGGCATTGGCAGTTCAAATGTTGAGCTTATTGGATTGTACTCTAATTAGATTGTCCTGAAAAAGCCTTAGAACTCTGATAACATAGAAGTTTCCTTTCTTCTGACAACCCCTATCAGTAGTAGTGACCACTTGGAATTTTGTCTTGACAAAAATTTTAAAGCTACATCTACTCTGAGTGGAAAAAGCTCTGTCATTGATTAACCATATCTGCCATGGACATGGAATATAAAGGGAAATATTTGTCTTACTGCCTTCAGCTGATACCTCATCTCCGTTGTCATCTCCACTAAAGGGGGTGAACAATCCTCTTATCAATAATCTTTTGAGTAAGTGGCTTCTCCCTCAGACGGGAAACAGGAACTTAGAAAGTGGACCTTAAGCCTTCAGAGGAGAAACTCCTGCCTCCCATTGAGCCCCACTTTCTTGGGTTTAGATTTTAGGTAAAAGTGTCAGGTGAAAGGTACAGCTAGATGGGGGAGAATGAGTAAGCTCTGCAGGCCTGGTTTCATTTGGGCAATGAGGGACCAAGAATGAGGGACCAAGAATGAGGGACCAAGAATGAGGGAAACATCCCCCAACCCCTAACATAGTATCAGGTATGGTATTAGCATTCTCCCGAGAAACAGAACCAATAGCGTGGAAAGGGGTGGGGATAGAGATGGGGAGAGAGAGAGAGAGAGAGAGAGAGAGAGACAGAGTCAATTCTAAAGTTATGTGATAGACTCTATTATTAATTTGGGCTTAGAATTCAAATATTATTATAGTTAATTATTTCACTTTATCTTGGCATTTTAGTAAATTTAAACTTTCCAGTTATATCCCATCATCCTCTCTGCCAAAATTTATTCTTTTCTGTTCCTCCTTAAGTTTATTGCACCACAGTCTTTCTCACGTGTCTCATGTCTCAGTCATGCCATCCATTAACTACCAAGTCATCTCAGCCAGAACTTCGGAGTAGTCTTTGACATCTCTGTTCTTTTTGTCTACACAGGTCACAAACTCCTGCCAGTTCTATCTAGTAGTATATCCGTTCTCTCCATTCTGTTCCTTTCATTACTGCCATGTCTTCAAATCTTCATTTCCTTTGTCTGATTGTAAGACCTTCTAAACCGCAAATTCCAAAGTTATCTCTTATTTACTCTCTTTTTATGAATAATTTCCAACATACAGCAAAACAGAGAGAAAAATATAATTAATTCTCACAGCATCTAATTTAAAATAGTATTATTTTACTCTGTGAGCTTATTTTCTTTTCATTCACTCTCTGTATTGATAGTTGTAGTGCTTCTTATCCCCCAAAAACTTACATGCTGATTTTTCTTTTATCGTATGATTTTTCAGTCTCTCTCTTTTTTAAACAGCTAATAGAGAAGCTGATGTACTATTTGAAGTGTTATTTGATGAAGAATTTCCTGGAGGTTTAACAATAAGGTTTGTATTTCCAGATGATAATTATACTTTGTAAATATGCCCATGTGGCCAATAACTACATTACTTGTTTATTTGTCCACAATTTCAGTTCCTAGTATGTACAAGACATCGTACTTGCTACCAGGAGTGTAACAGTGAATAAGACAGACATGGTTTCTACCCTCATGGAGCTTTCATTTTAGTAGGGGGGATACATTGAGTTGGCCAAAAAGTTCGCTCGGGTTTTTTGTAAGATGGTACCAAAAACCCGAACGAACTTTTTGGCCAACCCAATAATTAACTTACTACAATATTAATTTTTTAATTAAAATGTGACAAGTGCTGGGAAGAAGTATTTCAGGTGTCTATAAGAGTATGATCTGTCCTGAGAGTTCTAGAAAGGCTTTCTTTAAGCAGTGACGTTTAAAATGGGACATGAAGAATAGGTAACTGGAGGAAGAGTGACAAGTGGTCAGGAAGAAAGAATAGCATATGCAACAGAGGACATTTTCACTCATTTAAAAACTAAAAGAATGCAGGTGTGTCAACTTCAGCAACTGTGTAAGATTAGAGTAAGGGAGAAGAGCAAGGACCACACTACGCAGGAACTGGTAAGCCACTTTCAGGACATGCTAAGGATCTTGGTATCATGGTCTTTATCATTAAAGCAATGTGAAGCCATCAAAATCAGAAATGTGACATGATCAGATTTGCATTTTTTTTAAGGTTAAATAACTTGAGGAATAGAAATGTTCTTTGAATTGAGTGACATTTTAAGTCTTTGTCATTTGTTTTAGTGGAGTTGTGGGTGCTCAAGCTAGATTGGGTTGGTTTGAGGAGTGAATGGCAGGTGTAACAAGGGAGGCAAGAAACTGAGCTGACCCTTGAGAAGTTTGACCATGAAGGGGAGAAAAGATAACTGGGGGTGAGGAGGTTTAAAGGAAGAGGATTGGATTGTTTGTTTTTAATTTAACATGGCGGAGACTTGTTCAAATCTATTTTGGGGAGCATTAATAGAAAGAAAGTTTAAAATTATAGGAAAAAGATCATGTTAGAATGAGAGGTGCCATGGAATATTAGAAAGTGTGGGCTCTTTCACTTAACCTTTGTGTTACCTTAGGTAGGTTAGTTAAAAGCATTCTGACCCTCAATTTCCTCATCTATAATGAAGATGTGCACTTCACTAGGTGATTGTGAGGGTTAAATGAAATCCTTTCCAGTTTTCCTTTCTCCCTTCTAAACACCAACTGGAAAACTGAACTGAAGTTAGCTTAGTTTCTTTTTCTCCTCTGTTTTGATTAGTGGTAATTAAAATAAAAAATTAATTACCCTTATTTAGCCTATTTGCATAAAATCACAATCTTCAGTCCTTACAAGTAGTGATCACATTCAGAATACTATTATTGTTTTGCAACTTGAATGTGCCTATTACCCAAAGACTTTACTGTCTGCACTCTTTTTTTTTTTTTTTTTTTTTGTGGTACGTGGGCCTCTCACTGCTGCGGCCTCTCCCGTTGCGGAGCACAGGCTCCGGACGCACAGGCTCAGCGGCCATGGCTCACGGGCCCAGCCGCTCCGCAGCTTGTGGGATCCTCCCGGACCGGGGCACGAACCCGCGTGACCTGCATCGGCAGGTGGACTCTCAACCACTGCGCCACCAGGGAAGCCCTACTGTCTGCACTCTTAAATGCAGCAGCAGGGTCTGGATCCCATATCTGATTTTATTTTTCATGAAAATGTTTGATTACCAATAACTTTAGGCAAAATAACTTTGAAATATATTTTTAGGATGATTAACTTTTTTCTCAGGGTTTTTTTTTTCCTCTCCTAGGTAGAGACACCGGATTTCTTGACTGACTGAGAGCTGTGTAAAAGATTACATGCCTGCAATATATTCATTTCTATAATGCAGAATCTTAAACTATAGTTCTCACAAAAATATTTTCTAGAAATCTTACAAAGATTTCTCATGAAGGAATTCTACTTCCCCATGATCTCAGAATATAAGAAAATTACTTTCTAAAGAGGTGATAGAGTTGAAAACTTTTGACCAGAGAAGGCTTATTTTAATATCTAAACACTTTTATCAAGGCCAGGAAGGAAGGAAATTGCAAATACTTGTCTCTTAGCCTTCCCAGTTCTGGAACATTAAGATGGGAAGATGAGGATAAAAAGAACTGGACTCAACAATTGATCAGGAGACAAAAGTGATCAAAGCTAACATTTGCCCTGTTGCATAGGTAGAGCCACACTAGCTCCACACGGGGTAGCTTCATAACCTTTTAAAGAAGTTTGACATTTAATTCATGAATTTTTGGTTAACTCAGCTATTATGTTGCAAGCCTTCTGAGGACAAACTAACACACACACACCTCTACACATACAACTATACCTCTAGAACATTTTCAGAAACTTTTCAGAAATCTTATAAATTGAGATCTTTCTATGATTTCAAGTTCCTTTACTGAATTTAAAAGTAATATTTCTTAATTAGGATTACGGACTGTCCACCCCAAAATTATTTGATTCTTTTAGCTCCCTTTAGTATTAATTTCCTCTGACCCTGATAAAACTTTTTACCTTTAGGTGCTCACCTGGTAGAGGTTATCGACTGCCAACAAGTGCCTTGGTGAACCTGTCTCATGGGAGTCGCTCTGAAACAGGAAATCAGAAGTTGACAGCCATTGTGAAACCACAGCCAGCTGTGAATCACTATAGCTCAAGTTCATCAATTTCATCTGGGCATTTGGGAGGTCTGAACCATTCCCCTCAATCACTTTTTGTTCCTACTCAAGTAAGACTTTTATTTAAATAATGATCTTGAAAATATCTGTTTTCTCTTTGTATATTTACTTGGTAGACTAACACTTATTTTGTCTTATATCACCCAAATGTCCTATATTATCTCCTACAAAATGACATTAATTTGAAAGGTAAGGGAGAGGACTATATCATGTTTATCAAAGGCAATTTTCAAATTCCCACCATATAACTCATGGGTGATTTCCTTTATTTCATCTTCCTCAGGGCAAAACTTGAATTGTTTTGTGTGAGATACTTAACTTTATTTAATTCCATGGCCCCAAATTTTAACCAAACTTTTTGTTTTGTTTGTTTTGTTTTGTTTTTAAACATCTTTATTGGAGTATAATTGCTTTACATTGTTGTGTTAGTTGCTGCTGTATAACAAAGTGAATCAGCTATATGCATACATATATCCCCATATCCCCTCCCTCTTGAGCCTCCCTCCCACCCTCCCTATCCCACCCCTCTAGGTGGTCACAGAGCACTGAGCTGATCTCCCTGTGCTATGCAGCTGCTTCCCACTAGCTATCTGTTTTACATTTAACCAAACTTTTTAATCCAAATAGCACATGTTTATTATAGACTAATTAGAAAACAGATAAGTAGATGATAACAAAGGAAACAAGCAAAAATCCTCTCAAATCTCATAGGTAACCACTGTCAAATTTTGTTGCATATTTTTCTAGATTTTTAATTTGCATGAAATCAGTTCTCCATAAGTAATAGCTGATTTTTTTAATCAGATTATTTTTGTGTAAGATAAAAAATTTTTTAATTTTTTTAAAATTTTATTTATCTTTGGCTGCATTGGGTCTTCGTTGCTGCACGCAGGCTTTCAGCGAGCCTAGTTGCAGCGAGAGGGGGCTACTTTGTTGTGGTGCACAGCCTTCTCATTGCAGTGGCTTTTCTTGTTGCGGAGCACAGGCTCTAGGTGCACGGGCTTCAGTAGTTACAGCACGTGGGCCCTATAACATGCGGGCTTCAGTAGTTGCGGCGCGTGGGCTCAATAGTTGTGGTGCATGGGCTCTAGAACACAGGCTCAGTAGTTGTGGTGCAGGGGTTTGGTTGCTCCACGGCATGTGGGATCTTCCTGGACCAGTGATCGAACCTGTGTCCCCTGCATTGGAGGTGGATTCTTAACCACTGAGCCGCTAGGGAAGTCCCAAAAATTTTTTAAATAAATATTATTAAATATTAGCTTGAATAAGATAATATGCCAGTACACTGGAAGACCAAAAAAAAATCTTCTGGTGGGATATTGATTCAGTATAATCTTTTATAGCATTTGTTATGCTTTAAATATTTTTTAATAACCAATTACGTCTGTAGAAGAACATTTTCACTCCAGCAGTATACTTTTATGGTTACTATACAGAGCTCCAGAAAAAAAGAACTAAGATAACAGATAATGAAATTTAAATATCCTGTCTACTGCTAAATAGCTTTAATAAATAAATTATTTGATTTTTAGTCTGAATCTTTATTTTTTCATGTTTCAGTTTTCCTTAAGTTTTTTGTACTTTCCCAGGTACCTGCTAAAGATGATGATGAATTTTGCAACATTTGGCAATCCTTACAGGGATCTGGAAAGGTTCAACACTTTCAGCCACCTCTACAAGAGAAGGTTAGTATACCTTGCTTGATGGACATTTAATTTTTTTTAATTTATTTTATATTTCTATTTTAGGTATGCAGTGATTACTTTTCCTCCTGAAATCTCATAAAATAGAAATAACACTTTGATCTTGAATTTTCATAGTTCTCTTAGGCTACATGTGTTTTTGGACTAATGAGTAAGAATGTAGACAATTTTTCTTTTTAATAAAGGCTTTAATGGCACTCATTAACTTATTCACTTCCACTTGAATATATAGCTTTATGCTGGCAGTTGGTTGTCTTAGATGTGAATGAGCAAATTCACATTCCTTGATAGAGTTTAAGAAAAGGAAAGAAATTCTGCTGAAAGAGTAGACTCAGGCACCAAAAAAAAGGAAAAAGAAAAGGAATGAATTCCTACTACATTTTTTGCTAATTACTAACCTAACTTCTCAGCTTAGGTCAAAAAGGAATGTCCTCTCAGGTTTATAAACCAGTAGCCTGCACCATGAGGGCCTAATTTATTCTAATGTCCCCCCGTGATGGTGGCATCATCAGTGCTAGGGAGGGGAAAATAGCAAAGGGAATGTTCGTAAAGTAAACATGAAACGTGAGAGTGACAACAACACTGTAAGTCAACTGTACTTAAGTTTTTAAATAAATAATAATAAAGTGGGAAAAATAATCTAAACAAAGTAAAAAAAAAAGTGAGAGTTACAACGCACAGGTCACTTCTGCCAATATGCTCTTTTAAGTTTTCCTTAGATCATTCATAAATCTTTCTACATAAATGTAATCCATAACCAGATTTTTTAACCCTCTTTTCCTCTCTCATTTATTTAATATGGCTAATTCCTCAAGAGTGCTTTTTTATCATTCATTCAACGTGTATTTATTAAGTGCCTACCATGTGCCAGGCATTGTTCTATGCACTGAGAATATAGCTGCAAACAAAACAAAAATCCTGGCTCTCATACAGTTAGTACTGTAGGGAGGAAAGGACAATAAATAAGACCAAAAAAATGGTATATTAGATGATAATATAAGTTTGAGAAAAATTGCAGGGAAGCAGGATAGGGAATTTTGGGGAGGGGGAAGGCAAGGTTTTTCAGGGTTTTTGTTTTTGTTTTCTTATTGTTGGTTTTTTAGGGGGGTTTTTGTTTTTTTTTTTTTTTTGCTTTGTTGATTTGTTTTCTGGTTTGGGTTTTTTTTTTAATTTTGGTTGTGCTGGGTCTTGGTTGCAGCAGGCAGGCTCCTTAGTTGCAGCTCATCAGCTCCTTAGTTGCAGCAGGTGGGCTCCTTAGTTGCAGCTCATCAGCTCCTTAGTTGCGGCACATGGGCTTCTGAGTTGCAGCAGGCAGTTTCCTTAGTTGCAGCTCACAGGCTCCTTAGTTGCGATTTACTGGCTTCCTAGTTGCAGCACATGGACTCCTTAGTTGTGGCATGCGAACTCTAAGTTGCAGCATGCATGTGAGATCTAGTTCCCGGACCAGGGATCGAACCCGGGCCCCCTGCCTTGGGAGTGTGGAGTCTTAACCACTGCACCACCAGGGAAATGCCCTGCAGTTTTAAGTGGAATGTTCAGGTAACATTTGAGCAAAGATTTGAACGAAATGAGGAGTGGATATACAGATATCTGAGGGGAGAGTATTCAAGACAAAGTCAAAGGCCCTGTTGGGGGTGGTGACCCCTGGCATACACAAGGATGAGGAGACCATTTGGCTGAATCAGTAGGGTGAGTTGTAGGAAATGGAATTAGAGAGGTAAGAGATTGATACTATGTAGGACCTCCTGGACCATTATAAGGACATTGGCTTTTTACTCAGTGAGATAGGGAATCAGCAGAGGGTTTTGCACAGCAGAGTGACATGATTTGACTTATATTTTAATAGGATCACTCTGCCTGCTATCTTGAGAATAGAATGTAGAGGAACCAAGGTGGAAACAGAGACTAGTTCAGAGACTATTGAAATCATCAAGATAGAGTTGATATTGACTTGGACCAGGATAGTAGGACCCTGTGAAAAGTGGTCAAATTCTAAACATATTTGGAAGGGATTTCCAGCTGATGATGAATTGGATATGCGGGTAAAAGAGAAAGAATGTATTAAAGGACGTGACTGTTAAGGCCTGGATAGAGGGGCTATTAACTGAGGTGGGAAAGACTGCAGATCTGGTAGGTTTGTGGGGGAAGATCAGGAGTTCAATTTTGTTAAGTTTGAGATGTATACTAAACATTTAAGAAGAGTTATTGGAGTTAGATACTTGAGTGGAGATGTAGAGTTGGACATTGAGTCTGAAGGTCATCAATGTTGTCCAGGCTGGAGAGAGAAATTTGGGAATCATTATATACATATATATGTATATACACCCACACATATACATATATGTGTGTATATGTGCATATGTGCATATATGTGTATATATCTATATCTATTTATCTATATCCAAGAAAGTGGATAGATAGAAAAAAAGTTCAACAACTTAGCCTTAGAGCATTCCATCCTTCAAGAGTCAGTGAGACTAGGTGGAACTAACAAAGAAGACTGAGAAGGAATGGCTGGTGACGGGAAGAAAATCAGGGAAGGGTGGTTTCTAGATGCCACGTGAAGAACAGATGTCAGAGAGAACAGAGTAATCAACTGTGTCAAACGCTGCTGATGGATCAATTAAGATGAAAACTGAGAATTGACTATGCACAGAATTTAGCACACGCAGGCCATTGGGAACCTTGACAAGAACAGTTTCAGTTAAGTGATAGGAGCGAAATACTGATTTGCGTGGGTTTAAGAGAAAAGAGGAAGAGAGAAATTGGAGGCAGCAAATATGGATAATTCTTTCAAGGAGTTTTGCTCTAAGAGAAAACATTACCCCGAGTCTCTCCTCTTTCCTTTCCCTATTTGTTCAGGTTCTTTGTTAACCTCTGTTCTTCCAGCCTTTCACTGGGGGCTGTTCCCTAAAACGCAACAGTTTTCTTTTCCCTTTTGCCTTATTCCTTGACTGGTGACTTTGGGTCTTTCTTCTCTGCTAATTAACACTTAATCTATGTCTCTAATTCCAACCTCTCAATCAAGATCTAACCCAATATCTCCAACTTTCTAGAAGACAGGTATAGATGGATGCTCCGCCATCACCTCGACTTCAGGATGTCTCACAACTGACCTCATCTAAAGCCTCTTCTCTTATCCTTATTTTCTAACGCAACCATTTACTCAGGCATATAATCTGAAAAGCATGAAGTCAAAAATTTTTGCTTCTTCTCTCTAACATTTTTTGCATTGAATCCCCAAATCTTTTTACCCCTTCTCAGTTTTTACAACTGGACCTTAAATTGTCATCCCAGCCCTAGATTAACCTCCTATCTGTGCTTCCTGTTTCTTATGTCTTTCCTTTCTAGTCCTTCTTACATAGTACTTCCTACCTAATCTTTCCTAAAGAGCCTTTCACCAGTGTTGCTCAATCATGGCATAATTGAGCAACGTATCTAATAATAAGGACTCCTGCTTTTGAACTCAGTTTATGCCCTGTGGCAGTGTAGTGAAGATAAATCTGGTATTAGACTCAGAATCAGGAAATTGGGTTTTGTGCCTCAAGTTGCACAAATCTGATTTCCCTGGGCTTCTGTGGCCTCGTGTATAAAATTACGGCTTGGACTTAGATGAACTCTGAGGTCTTTTCCAGCCCTCAAATAGTGTTGTTCAAATACTCTAGAATGTATAGGGCTTCCTGTTTAATAGTAGTGGAATTCAACCTCAACTCAAACTAATATTTAGGGCTTCTATAATCCAACTCTGCCTAGTTCTTATATAAAGTATGTCAACTATTTGGTAAAATGGTTTGTTCTAATCAGATTGGTCTCCTAACTTTCCCTTTCCCATAAACAGGTAATTTCCACTTCAGATTCTGTGTTTGCATTGTTCCTTCCACTTAGGATGCCCTTTCCTCTCTCACTGCCAAAAAGTCTACTAGCTATGACCACCAATTTCCTTGAGATGGAATGCCACACTTGATATTATATTTCCTCAGAATCTTCTGTATGTATCTCTTATTATTAGGTGCTATTTCATTATTTATATCAGCTGAACACTCCCATGTTTTATGTCTTGTATATTCTAAGAATTATGAGCCACCACATACAACACTTATATCCATGAAGCCTTAATAAGCAGCCTGGAATTCATCTGATAAGCAAATTATAGAGAACTCAACATGATTTTTTTTTATAAAAAAAGGTATTCATGCTTCTGGAAAAGGCAAAACTATAGAGTCAGTAAAAATATCAGTGGTTGCCAGAGATTATTGGGAATGGGAGAGATGAATTGGTGGAGCACAGAAGATTTTTAGAGCATTGAATATGCTCTGTATGATACTATAGTGATGGACATATGTCGTTACACACTTGTCCAAACCCATAGAATATACAACACCAAGAGTGAACCCAATGTAAAATAAGGACTTGGGGTAACAATTATATGTCATTGTAGGTTCATCAGTTGTCACAAATGCACCACTCCAGTGGGGATGTTGATAATGGGGAAGGCTATGCATGTGTGGGGCGGGAGGTATAGGGGAAATCTCTGTACCTTCCTCTCAGTATTGGTGTGAACCTAAAACTGCTCTTTCAAAAAGTCTTTAAGGGCTTCTGGTGGCGCAGTGGTTAAGAATCCACCTGCCAACGCAGGGGACACGGGTTCGAGCCCTGGTCTGGGAAGGTCCCACATGCCGCAGAGCAACTAAGCCTGTGCGCCACAACTACTGAGCCTGTGCTCTAGAGCCCACGAGCCACAACTACTGAGCCCGTGTGTCACAACTACTGAAGCCCACGCGCCTAGAGCCCGTGCTTCGCCACAAGAGAAGCCACCGCAATGAGAAGCCCACTCACCGCAACAAAGAGTAGCCCCCGCTCGCCGCAACTAGAGAAAGCCCGTGCCCAGCAACAAAGACCCAACACAGCCAAAAATAAATAAATAAATTTATTTTTTTAAAAAAGTGTTTAAAAAAAATTCAAGTCTTTATTGGCAGAATATGGCAATGTGACTGACACAAATAGCTTTATGTAGACATCAAACAGAAGAACTCAAAAAAACATACTTAAAAGTAGGATATTTTCTTTCTAATTAAACTTAGGGCACTTTTTCTCTGAAATGGTACTGTGAACATGGGTTTTAGAGTTAGAGCTCAGATATCAGCTCTCCTATTTAGTTCTGTAACCAATTACATTATCACTTTGAGCCTCAGTTTACTCCTCTATAACATGGAATCAAAATACACCATAGCATTTTTATGATTATAGCATTATTATAATGATGTTAAGATAATGGATGCAAAGTACATCTTAACCATGCCTGGCACATAATAGACACACAGTATTCGTTCACACCAATTTATTGAACCTGCTGTTCTAATTCCCTTCTTTAGAGTCAGAATCCCTCACAAGCCATTGTGCTATGTGGATGGAAATCTCTTGGCCCTTTTTTTTAAAGAGTAAAGAGCCCTTTTTTTAAAAGAGTAAAGAGCCCTGGTAAAGAGCCCACATGTACCCAGTGTTCATTTGTCTGTGCTCAGAAAAAATTAAATAGGGCCCACCAAAAGCAAAATTGTGTAATCATTGTAAAGTGATTAATTTGTATTGAACATCTCCAGCCCCTACTTCTGCTTCCCCTTCCCACTTCAGCTGTGGCAAGTTATCTGTCTCTTTTTGCCTTCAGGTCTCTTCTCCCTATCAGAAAGCGAAAGGATCTGCTGTGATCTTTATATGAAACTTACTCATGTCATTTTGCTAATTTTGCCCATTCATGCACTGTCTCAATTACAGCAGCTTTATAATCAGTCTTGCTATCTGGTAATAGTCTTCCAGCAATTGAAAACCTTGACATTATAAATATTAATTAATAAAAATCAGATATTAGGGGAAAGGATGTGAAAGGGCTAATAATATCCTCAACTTTTATAACATAGGGACAGGAATGATGAATTTTTTAAAACTCTGATGGAAATTTTTAAAATAACGAAGTCAAGAAAATAGTATAATAAATCTACATGTACCCATCCTTTACCTTGAACATGTCCACTTCTGTTTCTTCCATGATACCTATTCATTTCCTATCCCCACATACCCCAGAGATAGGATTATTTTGAAGCAAATCTAGAGGGATCTTTAGAGGCTGATATTTCTGTTATGAAGAAACATTCACCTAAAGTTTAATCTTTAGTTTCTCTTTAACTTCAAAGAAAATTAGATTGAATTCTTTCTGTTGAAAGCATTTTTGTAAAATGATTGTTTTCTGTGTACCTTACTATCTAACTAATGCATAGAGAAACGTCTGGAGTGGTGATCGTAATGTTAATGGTTATTTTGGGGGCGGTAGAATTTGAGTGGTTTTCTTAAATTCTCTATACTTTTCTGCATTCCTTAAATCTTTTTCTAGTGAGCTCTATAACTTTTATAAAAATAATAAAGTATTTATTAAGCATTGAGGAAGAGAAGTAGTTTTAATTTTAAGAGTTTGTTTAAATCATTTATAAGAATTTTAATTTTCAGGGTGCAGTTCTACCTCAAGAAATAAGTCAAGTAACTCAACATCACAAATCTGGCTTTAATGAGAACAGCGTTAAGCAAAGAAAACATGAGCCTCACAGAAAATGTAAGTTATGAGTTAGAAAGTATACTTGTGGTGCTAACTGCTTCCTTTTATTTTTGTTAATTAACAGCTTTATTGAGTTATAATTCATACATGATAAAATTCATCCTTTTAAAGTATACAGTCAGTGTTTTTTGGTGTTTTCACAAAGTTGTACAACCAGTGCCACTGTCTAAATTTAGAACAATTTCATCTCCCCAAAAAGAAATACCATACTTATTAGTAGTGATTCCCCTAGCCCTGGCAACCACTAATTTACTTCTGCCTCTGTGGATTGACCTATTCTGGATATTTCCTGTAAACAGAACCATAAAATATGGGACCTTTGAGACTGGCTCCTTTCACTTGGCATAATCTTTTCAAGGTTCATCCATGTTGTAGCATGTATCAGTACTTCATTCCTTTTTACAGCTGAACAATATTCTATAGTATGAATACTACATTTTGTTTATCCATTCATCCATTGATGGACATTTGGATTGTTTCCACCTTTGGGCTGTAATAAATAATGCTGCTGTGGATGTTTATGTACAAGTTTTTGTGTGAACATATGTTTGCAGTTCTCTTGGGTATATATGAATGAATGGAATAATTGAGTCATGTGTTAACTCTATGCTTAACTTTTTGTGGAACTACCAAACTGTTTTCCAAAGTAGCTGTACCATTTTACATTCCCACCATCAATATATGAGGATCCAATTTCTCTACATCCTCTATAACACTTGTTATTATCCATCTTTTTTATTATAGCCATCTTAGTGAATGTAAAGTGGGGTCTCCTTGTGGTTTTCATTTGTAATTCATTAATGACTAATAGTGTTGAACATTTTTTCATGTGCTTATTGGCTGTTTGTATATCTTCTTTGGAGAAATATATATTCATATCCTTTGCTCATTTTAAAATTGGGTTGTCTTTTTATTCTTGTGTTGTAAGACTTCTTTTTATATTCTGTATCCTGTATGCTGAGCAGATATTTGATTTGCAAATATGTGCTCTTATTCTCTGGGTTGTCTTTTAACTTTTTATACAGTGTCCTTGAAGTACAAAAGTTTTTAATTTTCATCAAGTCTGATTTATCTGTTTTTTTCTACTTTTTCTTTGTTTGCTTATGCTTTAGGTATCATCTAAGAAACCATTGCCTAATTCAAGGTCACACAAATTTACACCTATGTTTTCTTCTAAGAGTGTTATAGTTTTAGCTCTAACATTTAGGTCCTTTTTTCATTTTTGAATAAGTATATACATGGTATGAGATAGGGGTCCGTATTCACTCTTTTGCATGTAGATATCTAGTTGTCCCAGAACTATTTGCTAAAAGACAGTTCTTTCCCCATTGAATTCTCTTTGCACTCCATTGAATTGTCTTGGCACCCTTGTCAGAAATCAATAGATGTATGGATTTATTTCTAGTTTGTCAATGCCATTTCACCTATCTATATGCCATCTTTTTGGAACAACACACCGTCTTCATTACCATAGCTTTGTTATCAGTTTTGAAATTGGGAAGTTTGAATCCTCCAACATTGTTTTTCTTTTTCAAGATTATTTTGTCTGTTCTGGTCTCTTGCATTGCCATATGAATTTTAGGATCAGCTTGTCTGTTTCTGCAAATATGGCAGCTGGAATTTTTATAGGGATCATATTGAGTCTGTAGACCACTTTGGGTAGTACTGTCATTTAGCAATATTAAGCCTTTCTACTCCTTTCAGTGATGTCTTGTAGTTTTCAGTGTACAAGTCTTGAACTTTTTTTGTTAAATTTATTTCTAAGTATTTTATTCTATGTAATACTATTGTCAGTGGAACTGTGTTCTTAATTTTGTGGGGGGGAGATTGTTCATTACTATTTATAGAAATAAAACTGACTTTTATATATTGACCTTGTATCCTCGCACCTTGTTGAACTTATTTATTTGCCCTAATTTTTTTGGCTTCTGCAAATAGAGATAGTTTTACTTCTTCCTATACAGTCTGGATGCCTTTTATTTATTTTTCTTGCCTAATTGCTGTGGATAAAACCACCAGTACAATGTTGAATAGCAGTGGTGTCACTTTTTATTTTCCTCCTTTTTGCAAGAATTCTTCCTTACCTTCCTCTCTTCCTTTCTTTTCCCCTCTCTGTTCCCTCTCTTCCCTTTCCTTCCCATCTTTGTCCCTTCCTTCCTCTCTCATTCCATCCCCTCCCTCCCCCTTCCATCCCTTCCCCTTACTTCTTTCCTCATCCTCTCTTTCCTCTTTTGTCTCTCCCTCTCTCCCTTCTTCCACCTTTTCTTCCTTCCTTCTTTTCTTTTTTCCCTTTCCTTCTTCCTCTTGTAATCCATCCTTTTCACTTTATTTCTGTTCCCATCATTTCCCCTTAACAGGAATACTAAAATAGCTTCCTGCTTGGTCTTTTACTCCTTCTACCTAGCTAATAAGCCACTGCCATACTATAATTTTCTTAAGGCACAATTCTGATCAGATTCCTACCAGCTCAAAACCTTTCTGTGATTGTGCCTATTGCCTACCAGTGTAATTCCATAGTCTTCAGTCCTTTGCAGATTGTGGCTGCAGCCTGCTTCTCTAGTTAAATTAAGCTGCATTATACTCCTCAACCTCCAGCAGAACTGGTCTGTTTTTAGTTCTACAAATATTCCTTGCTTTCTGCTTCTACTATTATTTATCTTTTCTCCTATTATTTCCTTTGCTGGAGTACTTAGCCTCTTATTCTGCCCTTTGCAAACCTGCCGTCCTGCAAGGCTCAGTTAGATGCCACCTTTCTTTTTCCCTTATTGTTGTCATCTGTGAGTTTCTCTTCTCACCCTCATCTAAATTATAAGTTCCTCAAGATCAGGGCCTTTGTTTCCTTGGAATTCTGTGAATTTTTTAGACAGTGCCTTGCTATGGTAAATACTTGGTAAATTTAATTGATGTGCAGCAAATTTCATTTAACAAAATCTCTGTTTTCTTGTCTCTAGTTAAAGAAGAGTGTAAGAGTCCTAAAACTGAGAGTCAGTCACAAAAAATATCAAATAGGCAGGTAAGCTTCTTAAAATCACATTTCTAGTAGCCCACTTTTTTTTTAAACATCTTTATTGGAGTACAGTTGCTTTACAATGGTGTGTTAGTTTCTGCTTTATAACAAAGTGAATCAGTTATACATATACATATGTCCCCATATCTCTTCCCTCTTGCATCTCCCTCCCTCCCTCCCTCCCTCTCACCCTCCCTATCTCACCTCTCTACGTGGTCACAAAGCACCGAGCTGATCTCCCTGCACTATGCTAGTAGCCCACTTTTTATTGTAGTTGGTGGCTCTGTGGCATCTGACTGAATTTTGTAGCCCTTTCAGCCAGATTCATAAAGTGCATGACAGGAGCGTTGCTGAGCCTGTCAGTCACTTGGATGGGAGGTTGTACAGCTGGAGTCCAGGATTTGGAACTAGAGAGACCTGAAGTTCTGGTTCTGCCATTTAACAGCTGGGTGGCCTTGAGCAATTCACTACACTTCTCACAGCCTCAATTTCTTCATCTTTAAAATGGAGATAAAAATATATCACTTGTGTCTCTCATTATATATAGTCTGTATATACATAAATACATACAAACATACTTACATATATGAATATATGTGGATACATTATATGTATAAAATATGTAGAAATATGTTTGTATATTCAATGAAAGTATATGGACCAACATGGCAAAGTTAACAGTTAATTCTGTGGAGTTAGGTTAATGGGGGAAACTGAGATCATTTATGTTTTATTTTATATAGTTTGTTGTTTGATAAGGAGTATGTATATATTTTATAGTCAAAAAAACATTTTAAGTCTAAAAATATTTATGTACACTTACGTGCATTTTATATGGATATTATATAACACAAAGTTCTTAAAAATTAGATCTCTTATAAGCTATAATATATTACATTTATAAAAGATACCTTAGGGCTTCCCTGGTGTCTCAGTGGTTGAGAGTCCGCCTGCCGATGCAGGGGACACGGGTTCGTGCCCCGGTCCGGGAAGATCCCACATGCCGCGGAGCGGCTGGGCCCGTGAGCCATGGCCGCTGAGCCTGTGCGTCCGGAGCCTGTGCTCCGCAACGGGAGAGGCCACAACAGTGAGAGGCCCGCGTACCGCAAAAAAAAAAGAGATACCTTAGAAGATATCTTGGCACATAACAGGTTCTCAGCCCGTTAATTTTTAGATACCAATAAAGGGTTGAATTGCATGACTTTCAGAGTCATCTCTTATGCTATAATTTCCTTTCTTCTAGAGAAGGGGTTCATAAACTCTTTGTGCCGTGGACCTCTTTGGTGAAGCCTATGGACTCTTTCTCAGAATAATAGTTTTAATGCTACAGTAAAATACATAAGATTTGAAAGAAAACCAGTAATATTGAAATACCATTAGAATCACCACCATTGTGTTTTATTGCCTACATTCATAATTGAAGGGAATACTAAGTCTCATTTAGAAATTAATGAAAATAAAGATGGAATTTTTTCCCTCATCAAGTTTATGGGCCCCCTTTTTTCTCATGGTATAAAAGAGAAAATAACACATTAAAAAGTTTGCAGCAATTTATTTAGAATACTATTAAGTCGGAATTATAATTTTATTTGCACAAAAACTCATTCGTACTCTCTTACAGGTGTTTGAAGGGCCTGCCAAATGTAATGTTAAGCTTTTGAAGAGAAATGAGAGTGCAGAAGTCTCAGAAAACCGAAAGGTTGAAACTAGTTATCCAAATGCCACTGATAAGCTAAAAGACTGGTTTATACAAGTTCTCTTCCCAAACTTTAACACCTGGGAAGAAGATTGAGTGAAAATTAAATGATCATTTTTGTACATAAAACTCTGAGCTATTTTCGTGTCCTTGTACTTTCATCTTCATGCACAAAATATTTATTCTTTTAGCCTAATCCTGGAATTGAGAACTTCTTAGCATCCTTGAATATCTCCAAAGAAAATGAAGTACAGTCATCTCATCATGAAGAGCCTCCAAGCGAAGAACATTTGTCACCACAGTCATTTGCTATGGTTCGTATTTTGTAAGAGCTTGTACACTATGGTAATTTCATTACTGTTAGCCACACATACTCTGTGCAACAGTTAAAACACCTTCTCTTATGTAGACTGGTGTGTGGCATTATTATTGTCATCCTGTGAGAAAGATCGGGCTGCCCTGGGCAATTTAGCCACCATAGCTCCCTTGCTTTTCAAACATTGCCACTAGACAATTTGGTCAAAAGTTAAGCAGAATGATAAGTATTGTTTCTTTGCCAGGAAATGTGAATTTTTTTCAACTCTTATTTTCCTTATTCTCTATCTGAATGTAGTTATCATCATAATTTTTAACAATGGAACTTATTAAAAGAAACATCAATAAGGTCTGTAGCTTTTAACTTTTCTCCCTTATCCCTACTATCTCCATACCAATCATTTTCAAAACAGAAGGGAACTCGGATGCTTAAAGAAATTCTAAAAATTGATGGCTCTGACACTGTGGACCATAAGAATGAGATGAAACAATTTGGTAATAAGGTCACTGTTTCCTCCAGTAGAAGAGATGAATATGGATCTTCCTCACAGCCTAAACAAAGTAAGAAATTAAGTAAGTAAGCTAAGTACTAGTACTAATAACCAATCACTTCAAAAATCCAGTTCATTTATTTTTTAATCATGTGATTTTTAAAGATAATTAAGTATAATTAAGAGTAACGTGGGCTTCCCTGGTGGCACAGAGGTTGAGAGTCCGCCTGCCAATGCAGGGAACACGGGTTTGTGCCCCGGTCCGGGAAGATCCCACATGCCGTGGAGCGGCTGGGCCCGTGAGCCATGGCCGCTGAGCCTGCGCGTCCGGAGCCTGTGCTCCGCAACGGGAGAGGCAACAACAGTGAGAGGCCCTCAAAAAAAAAAAAAGAGTAACAAATAAGAGTATAATTTTATACTTGTGTCATTTATATAACAATGTAACTATGTAACCAATAGATCTGTAGTCCCTAAATGTCTTCTTGTGACGTTTTTTTCAATATTTCTTTTTTTAATAAGTTTATTTTTTTAATTTAATTTTATTTATTTTATTTTATTATTTCTTTTGGTTGCACCGGGTCTTAATTGCGGCAGGTGGGCTCCTTAGTTGCAGTTCGCTGGCTCCTTAGTTGTGGCACGTGTGTTCCTTAGTTGCGACCAGCAGGCCCCATGCATGTGGGATCTAGTTCCCTGACCAGGTATCGAACCAGCATCCCCTGCATTGGAAGGCAGATTCCTAAGCACTGCGCCACCAGGGAAGTCCCTCCTTGTGACTACTTAAATTATACTATTACAGATACTCATTCTGGAGATCCCAAACCTGGAAAGGTTTTCACATTTTAGCTTTTTCTCAGTAATTTTAAAATGATTATGTAACTTAAATACATTACTTAACTTTTCTATAAATTCTTTTATCTACAAAATAACATTGCAAATGACGGTTGTGATAATTGTATAACATATATAAAGCAGTTAGCACTGTGTCTGACACATCATAGGTGCGAATAATTGATATTAGTATTACGTTAAAATAACTTGAACAACATAAAAATAGGAGAAGCTGTAAAATCAATTTAAAATAATTAATGGAGGCACATGCTGGAAAGTGGGCACTTACCTAAAGTCTAAGAAGCCTATAGCATAACATCTGGCACATAGCTGGATTTCAGTAGATGTCCATCATTACCCCTACCTTCTGCATCCCCTGTACTTTAATATTTTGACTGTAATTATCTGCAAAAGCCTACCAGGAAAAATGACTCATGTAAAAGTAGGTTGGGGACAGAAGTTTCTCAGAGAGGTAAAAAACATTTTGAAATAAGGTAATCTGCGTTTATTAAGTATCAAAATCAGAACCTAACTTCATTTATACTCCACTGAGTATTGGGATAAATAATTTAAAATTCCAGTAACTATCAGGAAACAATATTTATCCTAGGGACAGATATGCTCTTGAAATAGAGCAAAATAAAATTTTAAAACAATATTGGATAAATATGGTCCCACTGTCAAAAGCAAGTAACTTTTACTATACTTCAGTATAGTAAAAAATATCATCTACCTTAGAGTCATGAACTCGGAATCCAGCTCATGTAACAGAACTAATGTGTGACTTCAGGCAAGCCACTTAATTGCGGTACGTGGGCCTCTCACTGCTGTGGCGTCTCCCGTTGCGGAGCACAGGCTCAGGACGCGCAGGCTCAGCGGCCATGGCTCACGGGCCCAGCCGCTCCGCGGCATATGGGATCTTCCCGGACCGGGGCACGAACCCGTGTCCCCTGCATCGGCAGGCGGACTCCCTACCACTGCGCCACCAGGGAAGCCCACTTTTTTTTTTTTTTTAATCTGTAACAGTAAGAGGTTTAGATTCATTCTTCACTGAGGTGTGCTTTTTGTTCTGTTGGTGAGTTTGTTGATTATAAAGAATGTGAACTTTCAGAATTTTTATATCATAATAAAGGCACTTAAAAGACTTAATTTCAGAAAAACTTTTAAGAAGCATTATTTTAGAGCAAAAGAAACATTCATCCATGTGTCTCAGAAAATAGGATGGAATTTTGAGAAGACTGAAGCTAAAGCCTCAGAACTTAAGAATTAATTGTAAATCAGCTCAAGAAAGCCATTTGCATGTTTAGATTTTGCCTGTGAATAACTAAGTAGTCATTAATCTCTCACAATGCTAATTTTTGGCAGTCATCTACTTACATTTTTAAATCTTTGTCTTAATTATATATCAGTAATTAATTATAATCATCTAAAATCTTCATTGAATTTAGTCATTTTAGGCAAAACTAAATAGTTCTTATATTTGCTTCATGGGAGATTCCTCTTCTCACTTTTTAACAATGTCCTCCTTGCTATTCTGTAAAGCCCTGCCATAATTGCATAGTTTGAGATATCATTTAATGTGGATATGTCCTTTTCTCTTTTTTGGCAGCATCTTACATGAACAAGCCTCACAGTGCTAGTGAGTACCATAATGTTCAGTCTGTGGACAGTGTGTGCTGGCCTGCTGCCAGCCAGATTCCTCCTGTGTCCACACCAGTAACTGAACTTTCTCGAATTTGTTCCCTTGTTGGAATGCCACAACCAGATTTCTCCTTTCTGAGAACACCACAGGTATTGTATATTACCGTTCTTCCATTTACATAACTTATTGAACACTGAGCTTAAATAAATTGACTGAAAATCTTTGGCTAGAAATAATATAGTGGAGCTGATTTTTTTGACTTTATGAGCAGCATAGATTAATACCTCTCACTCTGGGTCTTCCATTTATGCATAACCAGACCCCTCAGAGAAACTGGTAGAGGAACTGGGCAGCAGGTAGCCTCGCAAGATTCTTCAGACTGATAGAGCTAGGGATCTTGGTCTCTAGCAGCAGTTTTCAAACTTTTTGGTCTCAGAAACTCCCCATCTTTTTTTTGAGGACCCCAAAGAACTTTTGTTTACTTGTGTTATATCCATATTTACCAAATTAAAAATTAAAACTGAAAAAAATTTTTAATGTTGTTAATTAAAAATGACATCGAGCGCTTCCCTGGTGGCGCAGTGGTTGAGAGTCCGCCTGCCGATGCAGGGGACACGGGTTCGTGCCCCGGTCCGGGAAGATCCCACATGCCGCGGAGTGGCTGGGCCCATGAGCCATGGCCGCTGAGCCTGCACGTCCGGAACCTGTGCTCCACAATGGGAGAGGCCACAACGGTGAGAGGCCCGCGTACCACAAAAAAAAAAAAAAAAAAAAAAAGACTTCAAAAAAAATTTAATGAGAAGAGTCACATTGCTCTACATTTTTGCAAGTCTTATCCATCTTCTAGCTGAATAGAGAAGCTAGATTCTCATATCTGCTTCTTACTATCAATCTCTTGTAATACGTGGTTTTGGTTGAAATATATGAAGAAAATCTGGCCTCACACAAATAGATAGTTGGAAAAAGGAAGAAAATTTTAATAGCCTTTTCATATAACTGTGGATATTCTTTGATACTACATTAAAACATGGTATTTTCTTAAAAGTTAGTGCAATGTAGAATCTGAAATTATATCAATGAACTTTTTGATCTCTGTATACTTATGAAAAAATGAGAGTGAAAAGGGCAAATAGCATTTTCATATTATAATAAAAATAGTTTGAACCTCAAGGATCCCCAGAAAGGGACTCAAGGACCTCCAGGATCCCCATACTGCACCTTGAGAACCACAGCAGGAAGGCTGTTTTCTCCTTTTTACATCCAGATTCTTGACACATTCTCACCTAAAGCAGAAAGCATGATTAAACTAATAATACTACATAAAAATGGCTACCTTTTGAAAAAGTAACATTTTTTTAAATCTTTTTTATAAAAGAAAAGCGCATACTGTAAAGAGTTATCATTTAAATGTAAATATAAAATCAGTCAGAACCTCTGAGTCTTTTAAATTTTAGCAGTTAATTCATATTAGCAAAATATGTGCTTTGTAAAGGATGGTGGAAAGCAGGGGTCAGCAGATTTTTTCTATAAATGGCCAGATAGTAAATATTTTAGGCTTTGTGGGCCATATCGTCTCTGTCACAGCTACTCACCTCTACAATTCCAGTATGAAAACAGCCATAGGTGATACATAAGAGTGGGCTTGGCTGTGTTCCAATAAAATCTTACATACAAAACAAGTAGAAAACCTAGTTTCCTGATCCGAGATATAAAGAAAAAAGTTTTGCTGGCTTTCATTTACATTATGATGGTTGGTCCTTCAGCTAGCTTAGAGATCATTTTAACTTTGTAAACATTGAAAGATAAGGCAACAATTGTAGTTTTTGCATCATAAACCAGAACTTAAGCTGATAGTCCCTTTTTGAATTCTTAAATTTTTTTTTACAAAATGTTAGATGAAATTATTCCATTTGTTTAAACTAAGCTTTGGAGGAGGAGGTCGACTTCCTGGACAGATAACTTCATAACCATTCATGTTCTTTTTTTTAGACAATGACAGTTTGCCAGGTAAAATTATCTAACGGCTTACTGGTACATGGGCCACAGTGCCATTCTGAAAATGAAGCCAAGGAAAAAGCTGCACTTTTTGCTTTACAACAATTGGTGAGAACTGTCCATGAATTCTCTACTAACTCTTTAATTAATCCCTCTGGATGTTTTTGTTGCATTGTTTTATAACTTTTAAATACTTCCATAGGGCTCCTTAGGAGTGAATTTCCCTTTGCCTCCACCAATATTTCCAAGTTATCCTCCTGCTGTACCACCTGGAACCATTCCTCCAGTTTTTCCCCAACCTACTGGTAAGGTATTTTGCTCTTTTCAATATTAGTTATTGAATTATATTGTTTTTGGAAAGTTCTTTTAAGAAGCATCATTTTGAGGAAACAAAAAAAATTACCTAAATGCTTAGGTAATTTAAGGAGTTGTGAGAAGTAAGCCTGAAACCAGAGTCTGCAGGTTCATCTAAAAATACCATTTGCCCTCCTACAGTCTCTAGTGTGGCTAGATAGAGTAGGACTGTTCTCCGTTTTGGGCAGCCCAGTAGCTGCCAACGCATGAGTTTGGGTTTAAGGTAGACATCAAAAACACAGGGATGGGGGGGGCGGGGGTTGGTTGTAGGGAGTTGGGGGAGGTGTGGGAAGAAAAAACAGAGATGAAGGGAATAAGAAGCTGTGGATTTGAAAGAAACTGCCCTTGGTGATGAGGGAAATGAAGAGCGGAGGGGATTTTGAGCTTACTCTATGTATGTTTCTTAATATTCTCTCACATTAAGGATAGGTACATAGAAGACTAAAGAGCTTTTAAAAGATAATTACTCTTAAAAGAATTTTTTTTTTAAGTTTTACAAAAAAAAAGAAACATAATCAGAGTACCCTACTTGGCTTTGCAGTAATAATATTTATACAGTCACATATCATAAACACTTTATAATTTTAAACAAACATTGTAATATACTTACATTGGGAGGACAGGGTAAGTAGTGAGGGGTGGTATGAAAGAACTGAATTTTGATCTATCATAACAGGAAGTCTAAAAATGCCTAAAATTGAAAAATCAACTAGCAGTATAAGCAAATTATTGAACAGTTTGGAAATAAACAGCTAAAACAGTTAAACCTGGGATGGACCGGATGACTGCTATATTATGTTGAAAACCCTTTTTATTACAATATGTATGTGTATAATTATCTTTACTTTGATTTGTTTAAAAATGCAATTTGTCTAAGGTCATAAGTTACTAAGTAGCAGTAGTAGCATTCAAAAGCAAATATATCTAATTACAAAGCCCACAGTTTTGTTACTGTACTACACTGGCGTTCCTTTGCCTGTATAAACAATGTGTAGGCATAAAATCTTTATGACACAGTGGATCTGAAGTTTTCATATAGCTCAAGGTAGTAAGTCCACTATAACCTGGAAAATCTAATTTAACTACTTTTTCACTTTCAAAAATGAATCCAGCAACTATATATCAATTAATTTTAAGTAATTAGTTCATGCAGGTTACCTAAAGGTCTACCCACAAGCTTCTCTCAAAAAGGATTTGTCTTATGAGAATATATTATCTAAAAGAAATGATTGTTTTCCCATTTATTATTGATATTTTATAGCTTGATATTTTACCTTTTTAATGTTGATTATTATGTTTACGTTCATTATTATATCATGTTTATTAGTGTATTCATACCTACCAAGAATTTTAAAGTTTAATTGGAGTTCTTTTGGTTTTGTGCTCTCCAGTGTTCCAATAATGATATATGATATAAAAGCCATGAGATTTGAATGTTAATCAGGAGAAAACAACTTATGCATCAGATTAAGATTTTAAAGTTATTTTATAGATTTCCACTTTACGGTATGAAAGGGTCCCAATGGAGAAAAATACATTTTATATTTAGGACAGTGATTTTGGGAAATGGTTGAGTTGACCTATGCATAAGATTACTATAGCATCTTTTAAATAGGTCTTCTTAGTCTTATAACTGCCACCAAACTTGCACATAACTTTCTAAATCTTACTAGTGTGTTTCGTATTAAGACTGTTCTTTATCCTGGAATTTTTACATGTGTAATTCATAACATTGAAATATATTATGATTCTTCTCTCCTGATCCAAACATTTTTTAAGTAGCTGAGTTTTAGTTAAGCTATACTGTCTTATAATTCTGGCTGCCTTTTTATCTCTTTAAAAAGAAGGTTTGAGCACAGTACATACCTTCTTTGGTGGCAATGTGCTGGTGTCTCAATTGTCATTGTTTAATGCAGTAGTTCCCAAATGTTGCACTGGTGCTGACTGTGGAAGAATCACCTGTGGAGCTTATTAACAATACAGATTACTGGGCCTCTCAGAGTCTGATGTACTAGGTCTGGAGCCTTGCCCAGGAATCTGTATTTCATAAGCTCCCTATGTGATTCAGATACACAAATCAGTCTTGGGAACCACTGATTCAATGTGCTTTTAATAAGAAAATGTAAATTTTTTAAAAATTCTTGAATTACAAATATTAGAATAGGGAGAAAGATTCTACTGTTATATGAAAGTGATCAGATTTCAAGACTTAAGCTTTTTTGGTTTTTTTGTAGGCTGGGATCACTATGGAAACAACTTAGCATTGGGGGCAGGTGAGATTCTTAAGATTTCTCTCTTTGTGCCCTGGCTTTTCTCCCCCAAGGGACAGTTTCATGACCCTTTTATTATTTTTTAAAATATTATTACAAATATTCCTAAAGCTTATATCAGTATATGGTACTATTGGCCTTCGTAGGCCAGACAGCATAATGATAAGCTGACTTCTGTAGATGATTCACAGTCCTTAAGGGGCTCCTGAGGTTGAACATTGTAAGCAAGGGTAATCAGAAGTTAAGTGTATGTGCCCTTTGCCAAAGCAAAAAAAGCCAAAAAAGGGTAGCAGAAGGAGGTCTTAAATTTCAAGGCTTTTATGATACCATTTTACTAAAACAGCTTTTCCATAATTTTTAACAGCTAATATAATGCCCTCATCATCTCATCTCTTTGGCTCAATGCCATGGGCACCACCAGTGCCAGTTCCTGGGAAGCCCTTCCATCATACTTCATATGCTGGGACCATGCCCATGGCTGGAGGAATGCCAGCTGGTGTGCACAATCAGTTCATACCTCTACAGGTGAGACCTGAAAGAGAATTATTATATTTTTTTAACAGAATTAGTTTCTCACTGCTCAAAGACCATTGATAAAATTTTGTTTATTCAGTAATTATTCAGTGCCAACTAGAGGTCCATTCAGTACTGGTCTGGGTACTGAGAATATATTTTGACCAGTGGTGACCAGTCTGACCTGTTCCCTGCTATCTGAGTTTGTGTTCTAATAGATAATAATAATTGCAACAAGTAATAACATCCTTTTCTAGAACAAAGGGATTTAAAATCAGGAATATCAATTTTCTTTATATTTAAGTTATGGATAATTTTTAAATATTTTATTTGTAACCATATTCCTTGAATTTCTAAAGTCTGGTTTGGAGGTTATAAGTGGAAGTCACAAGTCAGCAGTGATTGACAAGTATTAGCAGCATGGTTTATGGTATTTTCTGACACTAGCTTTTTTGGTCTACATTGTTAATTAATGATGCTTTTATTCCTCAAAGGTAACTAAAAAAAGGGTTGCAAACAAAAAGAATTTTGAGAACAAGGATGCCCAGAGTTGTCAAGCCACCCTACTTCAGACTAGCCAGTCAGCATCTTCTGATGTCACCAAAGTGATTCCACAGGAGAGTTTATCAGCTTCCTTCAAGTCCCCTCAGATTACTCAACTTGCGTCTCCTTTTCAAGTTGAAGCTGCCTCCCCAGGCCATAGTATGTCTCACCATAAATCAACACCAAGCTCCTCAAGAAGAAAATCAAGAAAACTGGCTGTCAATTTTGGAGTTTCTAAACCTTCTGAATAAATTGTACTTGGAATTAAGTTAATTTCATTCCTTTCCTCCCACCTTTTTATAAATCCATATCTGTGTCTCATAAAAAATTACAGTGTACTATTTTAAAACAATATATTTCAATTAAAATTTTTTAAATTTTTAGTTGTCAGGCACTTTTCATGCTATTTAAAAGACTATACATCAAATTGTGCATCTTAAGTATGTGCAATTTGTTTTACATCAATTATACCTCAATAAAGCTGTAAAAAAAGACTAAATTCAACCTTGTTTTAAAATAATATCAACGGACTAAGCATTCAGATGTACCACTCTAATCATTGGCCTCATCATTAGAAGCATCCTAAACTATGAATTAGACATCATATTGCAATAATTATAAACATTTTTTACACTATCATTGAGGGATAATTAAATGGAGCATGAAAATTGGGCCTCAAGTATAATTTACTGAATGTGGATTTTATTTCTCTTTTTAATGATGTAACAGAAGTGTCAGGAGAATGGCTCTTATTTATAGGTATTTTAACTTAGGTTTTATTATATCTGAGGGTCCTTTGGACCTGTTGTGAAGTGATCACACTTGTGGTGGTGCTGCCAGTTTTGCTTTATTCTCAATTTTGTACCAAAGCAACTTCAGAATACTGATCAGAATATTTCATTTAACTGCTTAGAATTATAAATAGCAATCTAGATTTGAGTAAATAATTACAATTTTTTAGATTATTCAAGAACCAGCATTAGTAATTTCTAATAAAATTAAGTTTCAAAATCTGCAGGGTATAATGATTACAAATTAATCTTCTAATAGAATAAAGTACAAAATATTAATCATGTTAATTAAAATAAATTGTGTTATCAATTTGTATAGCTTTTTACCTGCTTACTTAAACATACATGAGAGCTCCGTTGTTGGTCCATGTGTAGTGCTTCCTGGAACTGATGAAATTCTAAATTTTTTAAAAATAACAAGGTGTGCACAGGCACCATCAGTGTATACTGTACATTATTTATATGACAAGTGCCCGTCTCATTCTCGTTCCATATTTTTAGCTTTATGCTGAACTGCCCAGGGACTCTGGCGTTTTGTCTTTGCATGTCACGTGTGGGTGTGTATTGTTCAAGCTGTAGCTGTTGAAATTATTTTAGAGTTTATGAAAATGTCTCAGTGGTACCAGGGCCTGAGTTTTTATATATATGTTTGTGCTTTCATTTTTGTGATATGCTTGTATTTTTAAGGAAGTAAGTTATCATACTTTTTTAAAAGTACGAACAACAATCTTTGTATGGAACTGATTATGATTATATTTAGTTTCATTTGGCTCATTGAAAACTCTGCTATGAGTCTTTGTTTGTTTTTAAAAATGCTAGTACTGAATTAAATGGATTTCTTTCTCTAACTGCTAAATGTTAGAGTTTCTCTAAATGTTAATAGGATATTTGTATATTAGTCGTGCCTTTAGTGTAAGAGATAAATGTTCATTATCTGTCATTTATCACAGTCATGTGAGTTTCTGTGATTTTATTTTCTATTAATTTTCCTAGATTCAGATGTTCATTGGTTCCCAGAATTTCTTTTTTGGGGAATATTTGTTTCTCTGTAATGGGATCTTGAGTAATGAGGCTCAAGTAATTCTCAGTGTTTGTCCTTATTGTCTCACGACCTTTTTTTTTTTTTTAAGGGAACATCTGTTTGGGGCATACAATACAAAAAAGTTAAATTGTGACGGTAAGATTATGTCAACCTCTTACTACTTTAAAGTGTATAATATTTTTCACCTTATGTAACTTTACAAACTCCAGCATTCAAGAATTGCCTCACTCATCATTGCTCTGTGACCACTCTATAAACAATGTACAGCCCACATCTTTTTTAAAGCCCAGAAGAAGGAGCACGTGCCGTCTTCTGAAAACTCCAAGAGAAATTTCGGTAAGCACAGTGCCGCTGAACCCATATACGGATGTTTCCTCAGTATTCAAGCAAAGCAAGCTGACAATTCTAGGTGGATAGGCAGTAAAAGTGTTTTCTTTTCATTCTTTCTTCTCATTTTAAAAAATGTATTATTCTAAAAGTCAAGACTAAAGAGAGATTAAAATGGGAGAGAGCTCCATAATGACTAGATAGTGTCAGGCATTCATCTATGTTCTCTTCACCTTGTACACCTATTCTAAATGTGGACCTGAGAGAAGTAGATGTGCCCTCTCTGGGGAGGATGTAAGAGGCAGAGACTGTTTTTAATCTCTCATGACAATCTTGAGGAGACTAGATCCACTAATAGACTGGGAAACTTACAGTTTTTCCTTTTTTGGATGGTGCAGACTCAGAATACCCCGAAGTTTAGAAATACGCCCATTCAACTGTTGAGTCTGTTGTGGCCTTTCTGTGGAAACCATGGGCTGTACAGGGCACAGAGGATCAGATTCCCCAAAATACTTCATGTTTCCACGTACTAAGAGCAGTTAAATCTATTTAAACCTTCTTCTCCTCGCTGAAACATTATTTCTAAATATCTTTGTTCAATAAAGTTTTTTTTCTTTTTTTTTTTTTGAGCAAATTAAGTGAATTTTGAAGATTGGTCCTTCAGTCTCATTGTTCCTTTTCACCATTTCCTACATTACCTGAGCTTTATAATTTTACAGATAGACTGTATTAATTGACTGAAACATCATGTAGACTCACGTCTTAAACGTCTGAGACTCAGTTGCCTGAAAAATTAATTTCACCTCTGTATCTTGGTTTCAGTTTAAGACTTTCCTTGCTTTTCAGAGGGATAAGTAGTTCTTTTAGAACTAAAAAGATAAGGAGATCTTTTTTTCCTGTTGGTGGGAGAGATGAAAAACTCCTGATGCAGGTTTTTTGTTTTTTATTTCCTTTTCTATAATCAGGTACGTGCTTTGGTTTTAGACTGATATTTTTCAAACTAATCTAGGTTTTGGGGGGAGGGGTCAGAGAGGGAGGCAGTTGGAAGAAGGAAACAGTTAAATAAGACCCATCCAACACTGCATTTTTAGACTATATCTTTCTAGCTCAAGGAAATAGATAAGTTGCAGGGTCTTTTTTATTCACTCATTTTTTTTATGATTTTTTTTTTTTAATTGGAGTATAGTTGTTTTACAACGTTGTGTTGGTTTCTACTGTACAGCAAAGTGAAGTAGAGTTCCCTGTGCTATACAGCAGGTTCTTACTAGTTATCTATTTTATACATACTAGTATTCACTCACTTTTAAATCATCTGTTTTATTTGTATTAATAAATCATACATTTTCATAGTGGTTGTCTAATTTTTACCTTTAAGATAGCTAGGACTGTCCAGCTGTCCTTTGAAGTTCATTGTAATATGCTTCATCTCATTGTCCAGAGCCTCTTTTTTAAAGCAACTGTGTACAATCTCCCAGCTTTTTGAGTTTGCTATATTTCTTAGTACCATCTGGCTTCCAAATTGTGTTTTTACTGTGGAGGAGAATTAATTTATTGGAGAGAAATGACCATGACAGACATTCTCAACCTTTAAAAAGAAATGAATCACAGAAATTCCCTTATTTTTTTTAGAGACAGTGATATAGAACTCAAACTGGCAGTGTTCTTATTTCATAAGTTTTGTCAGTGAAACAGTGTTTTTTTGCAGGAGCTTCCTTTCCTAGTTAGGATAATGCTTAAAATTCCAGAAATGAATGTGTTTCAGACAGAGCTGGTTCAGATTTCCATCAGACCACTCCATCTTCTGCCAGGGAGCAGTATGAGACAGCGGCGAGACAGACAGAATGGGGGCAGGTGGAAGTTTCACTGACTTAACTCCAGCACCACTTATCCTTTGTTTAGAAGGAGAGAAAAAGACAGGTATAAAATAGTTTTCATAGTTAAGAATATCACCAATCCATAGCTGCTTTGTGTGTGTGTGTGTGTGTGTGTGTGTGTGTGTGTGTGTGTGTGAGAGAGAGAGAGAGAGTGAACCAGCAGTAATGCCTTGCTCAATCGCATTCAGCCATCTCAAGTGCAATTCATGATGGAGACTCTGGTTTCCAACAGATAAAGTTTTACGTAGTTAAACCTGTAAAAATTAATTTTTTTTCAACAGTACACCTATTGCTATTATTTCAGCAATTGGTATACTATTAAATTGCCCAGGCCAAATAATTAAATTTCTGTAGATGTTTTAGTAATTTGAGCCAAATCCTCATACTGTTTTCTCATAAAGAATGAGAATTTGGTCCTCAGTTTGCTTTAAGTTCTCTTATTCCTTTCTTTCCCTTACAGTTAAAGGACTTTTTTGTTTGTTTTGGAGCTTGGGGGCTTTTTTTTGCCTGAAGTGTCATACATTTTCTTTTGCCTGCACCCAGTTGCTTCTTTGAGTGTTTTCATCTATTTTGATATATGAGTAATAGATAGTGTACTATATCATCAGAGTGTTCCAAAGTTTTGTTCTTTTAAACAATGTAAGTAAGTATAACTCATACATATATATATCTTAATTCCTTTCTTTCCTCACATAAGTATTTTATAAGTAACCGGAATTTTTCATTAGATCTTATACAGAGCAGTATTTTATTAAAAGTTCAAAAGGGAAGACTTTTATGTGCTCATTTTGTAGTTTTTGGTTTATAAATATCTTTACATTGTCTTCAATTAAAGTGTTTTAAACTTGCATTGGAATGGACTCCGAATGTATTTTTGTGTTAAGCTGTACATTTGTAGATTTCTAGCATGAAGTTAGCCTCAAAATGTGCAAAAGGATTTTAAAATATATGAATCACTGAAAGAGTTTAAACATCTATACATGTTAAATGATATATGGATTTTAATTAAACCTTTGAGAATGATTTCATAAGTTGTTTGTTCTTGTATGTTTGCAGTGATATTAAAAGCAGAAACATTACAGTATTCACTTAAACCTCATATCCTTTTTTTAGCAAGTTTTTATAAAAAGTATTTATTTACTTATTTGGCTGTGTCGGGTCTTAGTTGCAGCACGTGGGATCTTCGTTGAGGCATGTGGGATCTTTTGTTGCAGTGCACAGGCTTCTCTAGTTGCAGCGTGCAGGCTTCTCTCTAGTTGTGGCACGCAGGCTCCAGAGCATGCAGTCTCGGTAGTTGTGGCGCACAGGCTTAGCTGCACTGCAGCATGTGGGATCTCAGTTCCCCATCCGGGGATCAAACCTGCATCCCTTGCGTTGGAAGGCGGATTCTCACCCACTGGACCACAAGGGAAGTCCCAAACTCCATATCCTTTTATATTGGTATTTTGAAACTATGTCAGTTAGCATAAACTAAACAGCACGATTGGTGGAGAAAGTTGGACTATAGATTCTGTTGGCCACTGTTCAGATCCTACCTCTACTTCTAATTGTAAATAAATCATTCTCATTTTAGGACTGGCAAGTTATGTAATACCTACGCCTCAGTTTCTTCATCTCCTAAAGGAAGAAAACAACACCCCTTGTATGGTTAATATGTTTAAAGCACTGGGTACATAGCAGGTATATTACAGATGTTAGTAAATAAGGATTTGTCACATGTACCCAAACACACAGAGTCCTGTATGGTGCCAAATACCTCTATGCTTTTCCCACTGAGTCCCTCTCCGGTATTCAGTTCATGCAGAGTCCCCATGCCTCTCTTAGGCATCTGGGAGACTTTTCTCTTTCTGTTCTTCCTTTTCCCTGCCATTGATCCCCTCTAGCTTTTCTACCAAGGGGAAGGTTCTTACAGAGCCATGTTGGAAGAGGCTTTAATTCTTACTCATAAGACTGGGGAACCTACAATACTAACATCTTGCTAATTGGCCATGTCTCACAATATAACTCCAATGCATTATTATGCGTATTACCAAAATCTCTCTATGGTAGGGGTGGGAAGGAGTTGGAAAGAAAGGGTTAAAGAGGGAAGACAATCTCTACCTACTAAATCTGCTTCCAGCTCTGCCCCTTCAACCTGAGTCTGTCTCTACTGTTGTACTTTTACTCAAGACCCCAAGGAGTGGTCACATTCTGATACGGTGTTGGGCCACCTTCATCCAGCAGAAGGCACGAGGCCTGGGATCACCAGTGGAGACATCGCCAGCTGCTTTTCCACTTCATCCCCCAGACCGCCAGCCCCCCACAGTAACCACCCCTGTCTACCCCAACTCTGTAGCATCACTGGGCTCCCCCAACCTTGGTGTCAGTTTTTTTACTTGAAAATCAAAACTAAACAAACCAAAACCCACTCAAGCTAGCTTAAGAAAAGGAAATTTGCTGTAAGAATATGGGGCTATCTCAGAGAATCCAAGCAGGCTTCTCAGGAACTGAACCTTAGTCGAGGTGTCACCTTCCAATTCACTCTCTGTCTCCTCTCCATGGGGCCGTGGGCTCTATAGTGTCTGTGACTCTCTGTAGATCAGGTCTTTGCTCCGACATCTATATTTGGGGGTGGGGGACAGGTCACCTTGAGGGGCCACCCCTGCTGGACTGTGGGTTGATGAGGAAATTTGGACCTATCAAAGGTAGGCTCTTAAGAAACAACCATATTCTGGACTGGCAGTCAGTCCTCATAGTTCATACATAAAAGAAGGCCTGCAGGGACTTCTCTCGTAGTCCAGGATGTACAGAAACCACCTAGAATCCAAAAGCAGAAACACGGCTGAGCTTCAAAGGGGCTTGGGCCAAGAGCAAGAAAGCTGTCAGAAACATAGATACCTAACTTCTCCAGTCTTATCTCTGCCTTTCTGTTTATCACTCAAGCCTTCCATATTCCCTTTGTACATTGCTTTAGTTCTAGCAACCAGCCTCGGACTAGCATCTCTCCATCTCCATTCCAGATGGGCTAAGTTTGTATCAGGTGTCCACCTCCATGTAAGCAATTAACATCAACTAACACAAACATGGCTGCCAAGGCCCATTCATGTGGAGCGATGTTCTTCGGAGCAAGAAAGATCAGGATGTGAAGATACCCCTAAAAGCTATTCTCATAGGAGCTATTACATGATTTTAATTAAGTAGGGGTTATTGGCTCTCAAAATGAAAACTGGTGGCATTGCAGAGAATTGATTAGAGAGAGTGGAAATCATACACAAACAGAAAGCTGTTTCAGTCATCCAAGTAAGAATGATGTAGCTGCACTAACTCTTAGAAGCTCCTATATTCAGTATGTTGAATGTCAAAGAGAAACAAGAAATGTGGAATCAGAGTTCCAGCATCACCCTCTCAGGCTGACCCATTAATATTTTACCAGAGATTCTCTCTGGCATATTGTAATTCATGGTGTAGCTGGTCTGGAAGCAACACAACAGATCCAAGCCTTCCTGAGGACAATCACGTTCTCCCACATCCTCCCGTGTATGACCTGCTGACTTTAGTATCTAAGAAATATGAGCTCTTTCCAAGAAGTCTCTCTCAGCCTGATGACACTTCCTAGAATGTCAAACAAACATGACTTCTGCAACTATATTCGTGGATAGCAGAAGCAAAAACTATTTCTTTTTTTTAATATTTATTTTGGCTGCACTGGGTCTTAGTTGCGGCACGCGGGATCTTTTAGTTGCAGTGTGTGGACTTAGTTGCAGCATGCAGACTCTTGGTTGTGGCATGCATGTGGGATCTAATTCCCTGACCAGGGATCGAACCCAGGCCCCTTGCATTGGGAGCACAGAGTCTTACCCACTGGACCACCAGGGGAGTCCCACAAACTCCCATTTCTTACCAAGAATGTATCACATGGAGTCAGAGCTAGCCTCAATCACAAAATCCTGAATGACAGTAGGTACTCTTTGCTCATTATGTTAGTACATTATGTTCTACAAAAGACAACTGAGCACAAACTGATGGAGATATCCCTTGTGTTATGGCCAAGGCTGGGAATTTCTCCACTATGTCGGTTGCAGGGCAATTTGTATTGTTCACAGGCACAAGCCACATCATTAATTATGTCTCTATGAATATAGCACTGAAGGTTTGTGCTCCAGGCTCAGTGATAATAATAGTTACCACTTACGGGCTATCTGCTAGGTACCATCCACTTTATATAACACTTTCAATTTTCAAAACAACAGTAATATAAAATAGTATTAACTCATTTCACAAATAAGGAAAGTAAGACACAAAAGTGGCTAACTTGCCCAAAGATACAATATGCAGCTGAATTGGAATTCAGAAGAGATCTGTTGCATCCCCAAACCCATGTTCTAGTTTACTTTCTCTTTTGAAATTAATTTCTAATTATTTAGGCAACATATGGCTGCATTGCCTACAAATTTTGAAAGTATGGCAGGTAAGAGTAAAATCTTTGGACCACCTTCTAGAAGTAATTGTTGTGAGCATGTGGTGTGTGTCCTTCTAGCCTTTTTTGATGCCACCCTATCTGCACATACAACTACTTATAATTGCTTTTCTATTTTACATAAATGGCGTCATGCTTTAGGCATCATTCTGAAACTTGCCTGTTTCCCTCAGCAAGTATCTCTGAGACTTGGCCTGCTCTGCCACTCATGCTGTTCCCCTTCCTAGGCCCACCTGCTTCTCTGAACACCTGGCAGAGTAAGAGGTAGTGATGAAGATCTCAGCTGATCACCACTGACAGCACCAGACACTTTGAGGGAATTTTTTTCTTTTTTCCAACATTTCATTATGAAAATTTTCTAATAGCAAATATTATACAATGAGCATGCATATACCCAATACCTAGATTCTACCGTTAACATATTTACTATACTTGCTTTATTACATATCCATCCAACCACATTAGCAGAGCTCCCTGAAGCACCTCATTGAGCTATCAGCTCTGCTCAGGTTGTCAAATGACTCATATGACACCTAACTGGATGCACGGGGAGCAGTGGTCAAACTACCTGTGGAACCCAGTTTGTTAGATGTCAGCAGAATTCTCTATCCTGGAAAGGATGTCTTTTATGGAAAAACTACCTATCCTGCAGGACATCCAAGACGATTTGACTGAAGGAATCACTCAAAATGGCCTAGAATTGTACTTAAGGTTTGAAAAGACTGTAAGAGAATGGATTACATATCAGCCTGCCAAAGCAAACTATCCTGGGTCCCTCCTTTTCGGGAGGGCGGCCCCAAGAGCTCCATCAAGAATCCAGACTGACTTCAAGGAAACCATCATGGTCGATAGCTTCCCCAAATGGATCCAGGTCTTCCCCTATCCAACTCAAACCTCTGGAGAAACAGCCCTGAGAGAGACAACTATTTGCAGCACCAGGAGGTCAGGAACGACCATTTATGACAGTAAGTCTATCTTTATTTCATTTGACATGAGGAAATTTGTGGTCAAGATCCTTACTGTGCAGTACAGTGGGGCAGGTTGTAAAGACAGTACAGATCTCTAAGTACAAACTTGCCAGGTTTTGTGTCCCTCCATAGCAGATATTTTTTTAAGGAATGTGGCCAAGAGTGAATGAATGAATCAACGTTTTTTAAAACAGAGCATTATCTTAAAGCTGGCTTTGCCTATTTGCAGCAAAACTTAACGGGCATACAGCATTCTGGTTGCAGTTTTGTCTGTAGGGATTCTTGAGTTAGGTTTATTCCAGGAGTATATTCCCACCCCTGTGACTCGGGTTATTGGGCCTGTGACATGTACTAACAGGCCATTGTGGTATCCCCACACATAGCTGAGGCAGAAGTGTTCCTCAAGGAATGCAAGGGGTGATATGGCACCAGAAGAGGTGAACTTTCTGGCAGAGGGCAAGAAATTAGTGGAGGGAGTGCCAGCAGGGACCAAGGATAGATTTAGTGGAGCTGGCAGTGCAGAAGGGAAAACTTCCTATACTGCTTGAAGGAGATGCTTTGATATTGTTCCACAAGTATTAGTTGAAGGCCTGCTATGGGCTGGGCACTGTCAGGAAACCCAGGCTTCCAGGGAAGGACTCCAGAGGAAGGAGAAGAGAAGCCAGGACTCAGCCAGCATACAGACTTTATTCCCTTCACATAGAGGTGACTGTGTATTTATCACACAAGGCCGCTACCTAATTCAGGACCCTCAAGGTCAGTTTTCTTTTTCTCTTTTTAATCAGAACATTTAAAAGTAAGCTGACATGATTTCCAGCCAAAGAGGGACTTTAGACAGGGAATTTTGCTCTCTTCCTTTGCTGCAAAATAATGTATATTTCTCTTCTGGGGAATGAGCACACAGACGCTTGATTAAGCACAATAGATATTAGTCACAGCTCACTGATTTCATCTATTTCTCCCCCAGAAAGAAAAAAAACATTACAGGGTGATATCAGAGAGTCCTCATAAGGGGGCTTGACTGAGAATACAATGCAAAGCTCAAATGAGCAGTATCAGACAAACGAGGGTGTCCATAGCAAGGAGTCTGGGAGCTAAAACCGCCAGGCCTGCACACGTTGCAGGATAAACTATGAGACAATTTTTTTTTTCTTTTTAAGTAGAAAACATTATTTATTTATTTATTTACTTAGGCTGCCCCCTGTCTTAGTTGCGGCATGCATGCAGGATCTCGTTCCCCAACCAGGGATCGAACCCCAGCCCCCTGCACTGGGAGAGCGGTGTCTTACCCACTGGACCACCAGGGAAGTCCCTATGAGATAAACTATTAATGCAGCTTTTGTGATCTTTGCTTTTCTTCTTTAAGCTGTAGTTCACCATTGCTAGATAAATGCTTCCTGAGTTCAACACACGCAAACAACTTTCCCCATCTCAATAGCTTAATCAAACACCAGTGAAGTCTTAACCAGTGTCTCTGGGGTTGTCACATGATAATTTCCCAATGACACTTCCTTATCACCACTAAGTGAAGGAAGTCATCATTTTGGCCTGAAATGCCATCATGTGATATTTCTACATTTATTGCTAATAATAGAGGTCACAACTGCATGAGTCATCTTTGATTCCTCCTTTTCTTCACCCACCACACGCACTTCGCTTGTCGTGGTGCAATGTCACCTCCTATATCTGCCCTCTTCTCTCCATCCTCATGGTTACCTTACCTTAATGTAGGTTCTCTTCTTCTCAAGCTTAGCCTATTGACATGGTCCTCTTTTTTTCCTGCTTGTAGACTCCAGTCCATAAGAACAACAATAGTAAGTACTGTTTACAGACCAAGTGCTTTATAGCATTCTGCCATTTAACTCTCACCACAGTGTTGTGAGAAAGGCATTTTTTAAGTTTTTTATTGTGGTAAGAACACAACATGAGGTCTACCCTCTTTACAAGATTTTAAATATAGAGCACAATACTGTTGACTGTAGATGCAATATTGTACAGCAAATCTCTAGAATTTATTCCCGTAAACTGAATTCATGTAGAACTTAAAACTTTATGCTCGGGACTTCCCTGGTGGCGCAGTGGTTAAGAATCCGCCTATCAATGCAGGGGACACAGGTTTGGTCCGGGAAGATCCCACATGCTGCGGAGCAGCTAAGCCCGTGCGCCACAGCTACTGAGCCTGTGTTCTACAGCCCACGAGCCACAACTACTGAGCCCGCGTGCCTAGAGCCCGTGCTCTGCAACAAGAGAAGCCACTGCAATGAGAAGCCCATGCACCGCAACGAAGAGTAGCCCCCGCTCGCCACAACTAGAGAAAGCCCGTGCTCAGCAATGAAGACTCAACACAGCAAAAAAATAAATAAAATAAGTAATTTTTTTTAAAAAAAATTGGAAAAAATCATTAAAAAAAAAAACTCTTTATGCTCATTAACTAGAAATTCTTCAATTTCAACCCCTGGCAACCACCTCAGATTGAAATTTTCCTCAACTACCCAGCAATGAATGAACATATGCTAGGGTCCATCATCATGGCACTTCAGGATACTGAGGCAAAGAAGCTCTTGAAAGCTTTCAAGAAAAAAAAATCACATACAAAGGGTTAGGAGTAATAATGATTTAAGACATCTCTTAAGGTAGTGCCAGAAGCTAGAGAATAATGAAGCAAAGTCTTCAAAATACTGAAAGGAAATAATTTCTAACATACAATTCTATACTCAACCAAAGTATTGATAAAATATTAGGATATAATAAAGACATTTTCTAACGTAAAAGTCTCAAATAATGTAACACTTTTTTTTTGTTTTTGGCCACACTGTGCAGCTTGTGGGATCTTAGTTCCCCAACCAAGGATTGAACCCGTACCCTCAGCAGTGAAAGCACATAGTCCTAACCACTGAACCACCATGGAATTCCCTCAAATAATGTAACTTTTTTTTTTTTTCCTGTACGCAGTCCTCTCAGTGTTGCGGAGCACAGGCTCCGGACGCACAGGCTCAGCGGCCATGGCTCACGGGCCCAGCCGCTCCGCGGCATGTGGGATCTTCCCGGACCGGGGCGCAAACCCGCGTCCCCTGCATCGGCAGGTGGACTCCCAACCGCTGCGCCGCCAGGGAAGCCCCAAATAATGTAACTTTTAAGTGGCCTTTCTCAAGAAACTATTAGAAGATATGCACTAACAACGTGAGAATGTGACCCAAGATTGAAGATTTAAACCAGATGGAAAGAGAAGTTCTAACCTAATTAACACAAGATAATTTCTTCAGTGATAGCAAACGGAGATTTCAGTATGGAAGCTGTCCATCAGGTCTAGAGGTTGACTAGTACAAACTGGAAAAAGTTAGAAAGCCCCAGAAGAGATGGCTTTAAGAAAATGAAACTGAGAAAATTCCTGATGTTTCTGAACATCCTAAGGGGAGATTTAGAAAATTATAAAAGGTACTTGGATTGAATTAATAATAAATTTATAGAAAACCAGAAATATCAGATTAAATATTAACTCCAGAGAAAATGGAAAAGTTTTGCAGGAAAGGAAAATATTCATAATTTAGGTCTAGCAGAAAATAGCATAATTCAGGAGACCTTAATAAAGACACTAAAAACTTGTAAGGGTGTAGGTAGACTTAAGAAAACTAAAAAGACTAATAACAACATAAGAATTGTTACCACTCCAGGACAAAAAAGGCAAAAAGAACATGCCATTACTTGACTCCAAAGGGACGGAGGGTGTTGCCTGACAAGAGCTGTGACCTTTTGTAGAACTAAGCAGCTAACCCATGGCCACCTAGTTGGGCAGGAGCTGGGGAACATATACTATGACCTCATTGTTTCTCCCTCCAGTGTCCTGCTGGTGCTTTCTATTGGTCAAACCCAACTGAGTAACCATGGGGCAAGGGAACCCTTTGATGGAGTCCGTGCAGATCAGCCTCCCAAGACACAGCAGAATGGAGAAGGATGAAGAGTGAATCTGGAAAGGCAAACAGAAGAGACACAGCATAGTACTGATACATTGGGTCAACTGTGGATTATGGTTATAATAAGCATGTTAAAACATATGATTATAATAATGGAAGCCAAATAGTCATCTAAACAAAAGCATGTTATAACTGTATTAGGAAGATGGAAAGGGTGCACATAGGTGGTGGTGGATGGAAATGCGTGTGTACTCTTCCATGGTGAACGTCAGTAGATCATGTCCCAAACTGATAAAATATGTCACTAATGGAAATACGAAAAGAAGACTTAATGTAACTGCCTACAATAAAATGAAATAAAACAATAAAAGAATTAACCGAGAAGACCTCTCACATCTTTCTCAGCCCTAACACCTTATTATTATTATTCTCATGGTCCATAGGTGGAAAATTCTACATTTGACTAGTGAAACCTCCACCTCAAGAATGATTAGGGGCTTCCCTGGTGGCGCAGTGGTTGAGAGTTCGCCTGCCGATGCAGGGGACGGGTTCGTGCCCCGGTCCGGGAAGATCCCACATGCCGCGGAGCGGCTGGGCCCGTGAGCTATGGCCGCTGAGCCTGCGCGTCCGGAGCCTGTGCTCCGCAACTGGAGAGGCCACAGCAGTGAGAGGCCCGCGTACCGAAAAAAAAAAAAAAGAATGATTAGAAATTTAAAAATCCTAAATTAGGGACTTCCCTAGCGGTGCAGTGGTTAAGACTCCACACTTCCAATGCAGGGGCCGCAGGTTCAATCCCTGGTTGGGGAACTAGGATCCCGCATGCCGTGAATAGAAAAACAAAAAATCCTAAATTAGGATTCTCACAAACTGGATTCTCACAGTCTCAAAAATATCACTCCATGGATTACTTATTAAGTACAGAAGGGGAGAATGTACCTTCAAAGTGTGGAGATTTGGCAGCCACTATTTTAAGCAAACAGTCAAGCTTGGCAACGGTTGCAAGAGTAGTAGGGAAGGACTGACCTTCTATACTTCTTGATGTGATGCCAGTTGTTGAGGACTCAACATCTCCAGTGTGGTATTCTTGCCAAAAATGCTTGTCCTGACTCTAGTAGAGGGAGACACGTGGGATTTACAGCATAAATCAGGGCCAGATAACTGACCTGTTCTCTCCAAGGGAGGTTGGGGGCAGGGAGGGCTGGGAGAGATTCAAGAAAACTAATGGTCAGATACAATGTGTGAACCTTGTTTGGATCTAGGTTAGGAAAAAAATAACATTTATAAGGCACTTTATGGCTCAATGGACTTCTTTGAATATGAGTGATATTACTGAATTAGGGTCAGTTTTCTCAGGTACAGCAATGATGCCTCAGTTATGTAGGAGATGTTCATAATCTTGGAAGACACACACTGTTGTATTTAGGTGTGAAGTGTCATGTACCTGCCTCCCACTTTCAGATGGTCTGGCATAAAGGAAGCATAGAAAAAGATGGAGGGAATGTGATCAGATGTCAACAATAGCCCTTTTGATGAGGACTATTCAGGTAAGAATACTGAAGACTATTCTGTCAACTCTTCTGCAGATTCAAAAGAAAAGATTTTAAATGCTTCTGAGGAGGAACAAATGTGGGAATTGGTGGGGTATTGTTTCATAATAAGCTTTGTTGAGCGTGGGCTCTATCTACATATCTACATAGTACATATTTAACCTCGATAAAGATAAAAACTAATAAAATAAAATCAGTCAAAGCCAACAGGAAGGACTTCCCTGGTGGTCCAGCGGCTAAGACTCTGCGTTCCCAATGCAAGGGGCCCAGGTTCAATCCCTGATCAGGGAACTAGATCCCACATGCCACAGCTAAGAGTTCACATGCTGCAACTAAAGATCCCGCATGCTGCAAGTAAAAGATCCCGCGTGCCACAACTAAGACCGGACACAGCTGAATAAATAAATAAACATTAAAAAAAAAAAAAGCCAACAGGAGAAACATTACAATTTTGATAAATGTCATTTGGAAATTAGTACTTTTTACGTTTAGCAGTTGAGTCTTAGGGCTGGAACTTGCCTGGAGAACCTCTCAGCCTGCCTCCTCTGTTGTAGAGATTAATAAAGTGAGGCTCAGCAGAGTTAAGTGACTTGCCCAAGGTCACACACCTATGTAGCAGCGGAGCCAGGTCTAGGGTGGCCGCACTTCTGCTCCAGTAATCTTTCCTTCATGTACCATGAATCATTCATCTTCTATTGAATGCCATTACTGCATAGTGAGTACACCACTGTGCAGTGATCTGTGCTCTTTCTTAAGAACGATAACACCAACAGCAGTGAAAGGGGAGAAGAGGGAAAACCAGGAGGCTACAAAGACCACAGTCCAGTATTGGCTGGGAAGGGAAATTGACATTGACATTGCAGAGTGGTCCCTCTCAGGCAGTAAAGAATCCATTCTACCTAATTAGAGGGTTTCATCAGTTCACCCTCTAATTGACCATTAAAGCTTAGTAATTGATACTAAGAAGCTTGTAAGCCTTTGGCTCCCAACGTTTGGCCCAGCTGTCAAAAGTCAGCACAGTCAGGACAGACAATGAAGCTTTGTTGCTGCTTGTGGTCACCAGTGAGATTTTTAGACAAAGAGAAACAGTTCTTAGAATTTGGGGTACTTGGCTAGTTTTAAAAAATTTCCTTGCCACGTTTTAAGGCTCCAAACAATAAGGGTGTGTTTGACGATGCATATTTTATTCTTTTCCCCTATATCTTATTATAAAAAGTTTCCAAACACACTAAAAAAAAATTACTTCTGAACATCCATATACACACCACCTAAATTCTACCATTACTGTTCTACTATTCTTACGTTATTACCTATGCATCGATCCATCTCTCTTTCTATTTACCGGTCCATCTTGTTTTTGTATGCATTTCAAACTAAGTTGCAGACATCAGTATACTTCCCCCAGATACTTGAGCATGCATATCACTAACTAGAATTCAATATTTTATGGTGCCTTTTTGTTTCTTTACAGGTAAAATTTATATAAAGTGAAATGCACAAATTTTAAGTGGACCATGAGGTCTGGCAAATATACACACACAGGCAACCTAAATCATCACCAAGGCACAGAACAGGAACATTACACACACAAAATTCCCTCACACCCTCTCCCAATAAATCCTCAACTGCCCAGAGGCAACCATTGTTCTGAATTTTTTTCACCAAAAATTAATTTTGCCAGCTCTAGAACTTCATATCAATGGAAAAAAATAGTATGTACTCTTTTTTTAAAAAAATTGAAGTATAGTTGATTTACAGTATTATATTAGTTTCAGGTGTACAACATAGGGGTTCAGTATAGAGTATATACTGTTTATGCTAGGTTTCTTTTACGCAATATAATGTTTTAGCATTCATTCATGTTGTTGTGTGGATCAGTAGTTTGCTTCTCTTTATTTCCGAATAGTAGTCCATTGTGTGAAGAAGATAGCTTAAGATTTATTCTCCAACTGATGAACAGCTGATCTGTTTCCAGTTTCGGGTTCTTATGAATAAAGCTACTATGAATGTTCTTGTACATAGCTTTTTGTAGACATTTGTTGGGTTTTTTAAAATATGTTTTTTAATGTACTTTTTCTAAAAAATAAATTTATTTATTTATTTTTGGCTGCGTTGGGTCTTCGTTGCGGTGTGCGGGCTTCTCATTGCGGTGGCTTGTCTTGTTGCGGAGCACGGCCTGGGCTCTAGAGCACAGGTTCAGTAGTTGTGGCGCACGGGCTTAGTTGCTCCGCGGCATGTGGGATCTTCGTGGACCAGGGCTCGAACCCATGTCCCCTGCATTGGCAGGCGGATTCTTAACCACTGCGCCACCAGGGAAGTCCTAGACGTTTGTTTTCATTTATATTGGGTAAATACCTAGCAATGGAATTTGTGGGTCATAGGATATGCGTATGTTTAGTTACATAAGAAACTGTCAGACTTTTTCGACGTGGTCATACTAACTCCTACTTTCACCATCAATGGGTGAGAATTCAATTTATTCCACATGTCCACCAACGTTTGTCTTCTTCGTCTTTAATATGAGCCATTCTGTTGGTGTGTATTCTTTATTCTTTGATAAACACATTAATACCATTAAAATCAGTCTGTTTTTAGAAAAAAAGTGTACCCTCACTTAGAGAAGTTAAGACTTTGCTTTCTTGCACTCACAGGAAATTGACATACTTTAAAATATATACATGCAGTCTCTCTTTTTTTCTTAGATTCTTTTTTGTTGTTTTTCTGTAGTTTTTTAAAAATGTGGCAAAATACACATGATGAAATTAACCACTTTAACAATTTTAAAGTGTACAACACAGTGGTATTAAGTACATGTATGATGCTGTCCACTCATCACTGTATCTAACTGCAGAACTTTTTCAACAGCCCAAATGGAAACCCCACTTTTCACTCACCCTTCTCCTTCCTCCAAGCCCCCAGCACCCACAAATCTGATTTTTGTCTCTACGGATTTTCCCATTCTGGATATTTCATATAAATTGGATACTACAAAATGTGGCTGTTCTATGATTATAGGATAGTAGGTATGACTATAGACTCTTTGGTTGCCAGGACACAACACAAAGGCACTCTGGGTAGATGAAAGGCAGAACATGTTGTTACTTACAGCTCCAAATGAGAGAAGGCTTCCTTGCAGGAACGCACTGGGTTGGCAGGGGACAGGGCAGCAAGAAGCCGGAGCCGTAGGAGGCAGCTCAGGTGTGACAAGCAGGGTGGGATTGAGCTTGGTTTTATGGGCTACCTGGGAAGTGGGAATTTTGAAGAATTATGTAGGTCTAAGGAAGAAGAGGTCACCCCTGTTAGGTATCTGGGAGCCTCTGGCAGTTGGGAATGTTTGTACATACCCCAGGAGTGTCAGAGCCCCAGAGGGAAGTAGTTGGGGTGGATGCTTAGCAAACTGCCCACAAAGGGGAAATGAGAATTTTCACCATGACTTCAAATTGGGTCAAGAGAGCACTTGTGAAATATTATAGTACAGCAACCTTTTGTGTCAGGTTTCTTTCACTGACTGCAGTGTTTTCAAGGCTCATCCATGTTGTAGCAGGTGTCACTACTTCATTCTTTGCTGTGGCTGAATACTATTCCACTGTCCGGATATACCACATTCTGTTTATTCCTTCATCCATGTAATGGACATTTGGATGGTTTCCACCTTTTGGCTATTAGGAATAGTGCTGCTATAAACATTCATGTACAAGTTTTTATTTGAACACCTATTTTCAATTCTTTAAAGCATATTCCCAGTATATTCTTTAGAGTGGAATTGCTGGGTGGTATGTAATGTACTGAGGAATCTCCAAACCATTCTCTGAGTGGCTGCATGATTTTACATTTCTGTCAGAAATGGACAAAGATTCCAACTTCCCTACACGCTCACCAACACTTATTATTTTCCACCTTTTTATTATGACCAGTCTAGTGGGTATGAAGTGGTATCTCACTGTGGTGGTTTTTTTTTTTTTTTTTTTTTTTTGCGGTACGCGGGCCTCTCACTGTTGTGGCCCCTCCCGTTGCGGAGCACAGGCTCCGGACGCGCAGGCTCAGTGGCCATGGCTCAGCGGCCATGGCTCACAGGCGCAGCCGCTCCTCGGCATGTGGGATCTTCCCGGACCGGGTCACGAACCCGCGTCGCCTGCATCAGCAGGCAGACTCTCAACCACTGCGCCACCAGGGAAGCCCTCACTGTGGTTTTGATTTGCATTTCCCTAATGACAGACGACAGTGAGCACCATTTTCTGTGCTTGTTGGCCATCTGTATATCTTCTTCTGAGAGATGTCTATTCAAGTCCTTTGCCCATTCCTAAACTGAGTTGTCTTTTTGCATGAAATCTATCTTAACTCCACAAGGCAACTTTCTTTTTTTAAATAATTTCTCCTTATTTTCAATACAGGCATACCTCAGAGATATTGCAGGTTTGGATCCAAACCACCGCAACAAAGCAAATATCACAACAAAGTGCGTCACATAAATTTTATGGTTTTCCAGTGCATACACAAGTTATGTTTACACTATACTATAGTCTCTTAAGTATTGCATTATGTCTAAAAAAGCAATGTACCTACCTTAATTTAAAAATAATGCTGTTGCGGGCTTCCCTGGTGGCGCAGTGGTTAAGAATCCACCTGCCAATGCAGGGGACATGGGTTTGATCCCTGGCCCAGGAAGATCCCACGTGCCGCGGAGCAACTAAGCCCGTGCACCACAACTACTGAAGCCCGCGCGCCTAGAGCCCGTGCTCTGCAACAAGAGAAGCCACTGCAATGAGAAGCCTGCGCACTGCAACGAAGAGTAGTCCCTGCTCGCCGCAACTAGAGGAAGCCCGCGCGCAGCAACGAAGACCCAATGCAGCCAAAAATAAAATAAAATAAATAAATTTATTTTTTTAAAAAAATAATAATGCTGTTGGAAAAACGGTGCTGATATGCGTGCTCAATATGGGGTTGCCACAAACCTTCAATCTGTAAAAAATGCAATATCTTCAAAATGTAAACAATAAAAGGAGGTATGCCTGTGTTTGTAGTTTTAACTTAATAAAAGATAAAGGTTTGCTTATTCCAACATGCGATATTTTTAAAAACACGGTTAAACAAAATATGTGCACTGTTTACGTAAAAGGATCAACTTTTCAGATGACATTATTCTAGTTTTCAGAAAAGAACTGAATATCCTGATTAGAAAGCATTAAATTAAACTGAAATTCAAACCTTATTATCCTATTATCAGAACAGGTGGCAAAAACACTATTCTTTTTTTTTTTAACTTTATTGGAGTATAATTGCTTTACAATGGTGTGTTAATTTCTGCTTTATAACAAAGTGAATCAGCTATATGTATACATATATCCCCATATCTCCTCCCTCTTGCGTCTCCCTCCCACCCTCCCTAACCCACCCCTCTGGGTGGTCACAAAGCACCGAGCTGATTTCCATGTGCTATGCGGCTGCTTCCCACTAGCTGTCTATTTTACATTTGGTAGTGTATATATGTCCATGCCACTCTCTCACTTCGTCCCAGCTTACCCTTCCCCCTCCCCGTGTCCTCAAGTCCATTCTCTATATCTGCATCTTTATTCCTGTCCTGCCCCTAGGTTCTTCAGAACCATTTTTTTTTAGATTCCATATATATGTGTTAGCATGCGGTATTTGTTTTTCTCTTTCTGACTTACTTCGCTCTGTATGACAGACTCTAGGTCCATCCAGCTCACTACAAATAACTCAATTTCGTTTCTTTTTATGGCTGAGTAATATTCCATTGTATACATGTGCCACATCTTCTTTATCCATTCATCTGTCGATGGATATTTAGGTTGCTTCCATGTCCTGGCTATTGTAAATAGAACTGCAATGAACATTGTGGTACATGACTCTTTTTGAATTATGGTTTTCTCAGGGTACATGCCCAGTAGTGGGATTGCTGGGTCATATGGTTGTTCTATTTTTAGTTTTTTAAGGAACCTCCATACTGTTCTCCATAGTGGCTGTATCAATTTACATTCCCACCAACAGTGCAAGAGGGTTTCCTTTTCTCCACACCCTCTTCAGCATTCATTGTTTGTAGATTTTTTGATGATGGCCATTCTGACTGGTGAAAAACACTACTCTTGAACGTAACAGGAGATGTTAAATACAATGGAGAAATGATGAGTCTCCTCAATTAAACCTAATTAATCCTCCAAAATAATATTTTAAATGTGGGCAAAAGTTCATCAAGCTATAGTAAGAAAGCTAAATTTTAATACTATTAAAATTAATCAAAAAACAGGCCTTGGCCACTATAATTGTAGGTAGTTTTTTTGCCTGCATCAGACAAACTGTATCATAAACAGGAAAATCATACCCAACATGACCAATTGAGGGATTTAACTTTTCACATACATACCAAATTGCAAACACCCAAGAGTCAGGGAACACACGAAAACTAACTCCTAGTAAATACTAACTGAATTCAACCCAGTTAGAAACCACAATTTCTCAAAGTAGAAAAACAGGCCAAAGCAATCCAATAGACTTCTTTCAAGTGCTAAATAGGTGGACAGAAAACATGTAAACAAGGATAAAATTTATTTAGTCTAGAAAAATGAGTGCAACTAAGCTTTATACCAAAATCTCTTTTAAGAAAATAAGAGGTTCCTTGGCCTAAAGGAAAATTTTTCTGGAGAACTTGCCTTAGAGATGAGAAACAGGGCAAGAAAAAATAGACTTCTCTTTTGATCTCAGGAATCAGGGTGCACACTTGTTTCATTTAACATATTGGTACTAAATCTGGGAGAGGAAGATCATAGTGACATATTTAGGTTGTTTGATGAACCCAAATTGTTGTGTTATAAAAATGTCAATCAATAAATCAATAAATGTAGAAAGAATGATGGAATGAAAAAAAATCACAATTTGGCAACCATCTTAATAATTGATTAAGGCAAGAATCATCAATAGATGCTAAAATTATTGGGTGAAATTTTGAAGAGTGATAGGATATTTGCATAGTCTCAAAGTATCTCCCTATAAGACATTTATTAATTACAAAAAGAATTACAGTACCTGCACAATGAAGAAATCTGGCTGACACCACCTTAATCAAGTGACCAACAGACATCATACTGAAATAATAGATACCACATACCTCCTAAGATGATGTACTGAGAAGCAGGGCGGGTACTCGGTTGAGGCAAGCAAGGCATTTGTAGCTTACCCTGTACTAGCTGAGAATGAATATCTCCTTAACTTTTGTGCACTGGGTACCTCCTTTGCCTCATCCAGGGCCCAGCCCTGCTAAGAAGAGCACGTTGCTTTTGTGCTGTTCTGGCCCGAAGTGCATAACCACCTGAATCTAATCAAGAAGAAACATCAGTCAAACTTAAAAGGAGGGACGTTCTAGGGCTTCCCTGGTGGCGCAGTGGTTGAGAGTCCGCCTGCCGATGCAGGGGACATGGGTTCGTGCCCCATCCCACATGCTGCGGAGCGTCTGGACCCGTGAGCCATGGCCGCTGAGCCTGCGCGTCCGGAGCCTGTGCTCCTCAACGGGAAAGGCCACAACAGTGAGAGGCCCGTGTACCGCAAAAAAAAAAAAAAAAAAAAAAATGAGGGACATTCTACAAAATGAGTAGCCTGTACTTTTCAAAAATGTCATTGTCACTAAAGACAAAGACTGAGCAATGGTGCCAAGTGAAAGGAGACTAAGAAACATGACACTGAATGCAGCACACAATCTGGGATTTTCTTTTTCTGTAAGAGACACTATTGTGACCATCAGTGAAATCTGAATAAGAACTCTAGATTAGCTAACAGGATTGTGTATGATGATTATACAAGAGAATATACTTGTTTTTAGGAAGTTCTGACTCAAGTATTTTGGAGCAAATGGGCGTCATGCCAGCAACTTACTTTCAAATAGTTCAGAAAAACATACAGGTAAATAGATAAATAGAAAAAGATAAACTTAATGTGGTAAAATGTTAGCGTTTGGGAAATCTGGGTAAAGGCTATATAGCAATTCTTTGTGCTATCTTGTAACTTTTCTGTAAGTCTGAAACTGTGTCAAAATCATTTTTTTAATCAAATATCTAATAGGAGAAACTAGGGAGGCTAGGAGGAGGCAACATGTACAAAGCAGTACATTTTCCAGAACTGAAGACCCAGGACTTCAGTCTGAAGGATAAACTAAAAAGAAGACCACACCTGTGAAGACCAGAACACTGAATCTGAATAGAAAATCTTAAAGGCACATGAGAGAAAAGACAAGAGTACCCACAAAAGAATGAGAATTAGACTGGCAGCAGACTTCTCATTAGTAATTACAGCTAGAAGCCAATGGAACAATATTTTCAAAGTGCAAAAGGAAAAGCTGTACACTAGTATTCTCTACCATGTCAAACTATCTTTGAAAAGTGAAGATATATGTGTAGATATTCAAAAACTGGGGAAGTTCACTCCCCAAGCATCCTCACTGAAAAGAACTACTTACTTGTATCATCTGAGAGAAAGGAAACTGGCTTAGAAAGATGGAAGTTGAATGAGATATGAAAGGCAATGCTGGGAAAATAAATTGATCTACATGTTGCTAAATCTAAATACGGAGACTTAGAGAGACAGAGAGATGTGCACATTCTCAGCTGAGCTCAGATAAGATGACATTCTGCCTTCTTCTTTCAGCCTTCATACTGTAAACAGATGTCCTTTCTACTGTCTATTTAGTGCCGCATTTTTCACGTGCTTGTGCTTTTTGTTGGTGATTTTGTGTTTAAAATGGCCCCGGCATAGTACCAAAATGCTCTGAAGTGTTTCTAAGCCCAGGAAGGCCACGATGTGCCCTGCAGGGAGAATACATGTGTTAGATAAGCTTCACTCAGGCATAAATTATAGTGCTGTCAGCTCTAAGTTCAATGTTGATGAACCAACAATATATATTAAGTAACATGTTTTTAAATAGAAACACATATTGAACAAGGTTATGTACTGATCAGTCGTTGGAAATGTGACCAGAGGCTGCAGGAGCCTAACCCTATATTTCCTCCAGCAGCAATGATTCAGTATTTGCCAATTGTGTTGGCCATAACTTTATAGAACAGTAACTACTGCAAATAATGAGAGTCAACTGTAATTCTTTTTCAGTTAACTTAAAATCTGCTGGTTTTTATGGCTCTTTATTTCTAGTTTCTTTACTTTGTGCTCTGAATTAATTAGATTTTATTCTGAGTTTCATCTCCTTTATAGTTAAAGGATCTATCTTATTAATAAAGCATAACAGAGATTATTAAGGCACACTATCTAGAGCTACAATTTGTGAAATACAACCTGTAGTAACTGTATTTCAAAACAGGGCTTTTCCTTCCTTGACAGGATAAAATGTAAGCTTGCCAACTGAATGTTCTCATTGCTTAGAATCACTTCAAGTAGTGTGGATTTACTCAAAACATATAAAGGAACCAGGAAGTATCAAGCTATTACACTTAGCTTTATGTAAGCATGTCATTTGGTGAAAACCCCAAGTCCACAATCTGGCCCACATGTCACGAGGACCAAGCTCATTTACAGTCAGTCTGGAACGGGCAACTTCTTTTTGGGATGGGTTGCATCTCAAATTACTGAGATCAATCTGCTAAATTCAAGAGTTCTGAGTTACGTATGCAGATGACATCACCTTATGCTCATAGTAAAGGATTCAGAGTACTGTGTGCAAAAGGGACTTTTTAGAGTGATGGAGATATTTTCTATATTAATGGTGGTGGTGATGGTTTCAGGGCTGCATATGTTTGTCAGAAGTCATAAAACTGTGCATCTCAATAAGTATGACGTCAAGAAAAGAATCCTGTGGGATCTGGGGAAAAAATAATGCCAACAGAGGCTAAGCAATATGTAAGGAGATGTTTCCTTCTTTATTCTGTCTTATTTTTAGCCAAAAGGCCAAGACAGAAATCTTTATTTTTGAAAACTTACCTCAAAAGTAGTAACAGTTACTTTTCTACATTTTCTTCCACAGTACCATTCTTTATTTTGGATTTAAAATTGCCTTCTACAAAAATTCAAAATTTTTCCTCAAAAAACAAAGTTTTATTTGTATCCATGAATTCAAAAGTGTTTTCAGCCATTCTCTAATGTGGTTTAAATCTTAACTCACAGAACTCATTCATTTGAGACTTTATAATCTCCCTAGTTGAATAAAGGCTTCTGACCACAAGTGAAACAGGATGATTGGGATGAGGAGGGAGGTCGAATGCTTTTGTTTTGTTTTGTTTTGCTTTGTTTTTGCAGTACACGGCCTCTCACTGTTGTGGCCTCTCCCGTTGCAGAGCACAGGCTCCGGACGCGCAGGCTCAGCGGCCATGGCTCATGGGCCCAGCCGCTCCACGGCATGTGGGATCTTCCCGGACCGGGGCACGAACCCATGTTCCCTGCATCGGCAGGCGGACTCTCAACCACTGCGCCACCAGGGAAGCCCTAGGATGCTCCTTTTAAGCCATGGCCTCTCTTCAGAACTTTCCAGCCTCTGGGTGTTCACAAACATGAGAAACCTGGCCACATAAGGCTTCTTCCCCTCCCACAATGTATACAGACAGGTGAGTGGAGGAAAAGATTTCCTGTCACTTAATCCACTTCAGGAGGGGAGAAGTTAAGACACGGAGCAACGAGCCAGCTCATGTTTCTGACACTGGATGCCTCAGAAGGGCATGGAGATGAGCAAATACCTGGGCAGGTGTGGCAGGTGTGGCTCTGGAAAGGACCTTAGCAGCACAATGGTGAGAAATGGGCAGGGTCTGGATCTTAAGTTGGCCCGGATGGAGGAGGCCAGGGCTTATAACCATGATTACTCAGAGCTGTGTAGGGAGGACAGACTTCATCAGCTGATGACAGTATTCAGGCGGTTCTGAACGGTGAATTGGGGACTATGTTACTCAGAGTGCATGCCAACGGCATTCCAGACCACCACACTGGGATCCAGAGAGGAAGTCCTCCTGGCTTTGAGGACTATAGAAAGGTGGGGAGGGCTATGGTGTTTGGGTTTTTTTGAATTTTTATTGGAGTAGAGTCGATTTACAATGTTGTGCTAGTTTCAGGTGTACAATAATGTGAATCATTCATACATATACATATATCCACCCTGTTTTTAAGATTCTTTTCCCATATAGATCATTATAGAGTACTGAGTAGAGTTCCCTGTGCTATACAGTAGGTCCTTATCGGTTATCTATTATATATATATAGTAGTGTGTATATGTCAATCCCAATCTCCCAATTTATCCCTCCCCTGCCCGCTTTCCCTCCTGGTGGGAGGATTATGGTCCTGTGGGAATCGAAGCTTGCACAATTTGGAGGGCCCACTTTAGGAAAATAATACAGAAAGAATCCACTTTTGCAAATGCCATAAAGCACAGGATGCTGAACAGTTTGCTAGGGCTCTGCTCAGGGCCTCGGTAGGAGCCCATGCAAAGTGGGGGACATGAAGACATACTACGGTAAGTCTACCCCTGTGTTGAGGCCAGGGCTGCAGACGCAGTCAGGAGTGGAGCTACAGAGCAGGAAGCCAAAGAGGGAGTCCAACCCAAGTTCAGCTGAGCTCATGAAATAAGGGTGAAAAGAAAGGATGTGGTTTGACGCTCACGTGGGGATCTGGGGCTCAGTCCTGATGTTCCAGGCGCCAGGCTCAGGGCAGGCTGCCTGACCTCCTTCCACATCAGAAGGGCTGCATCGGTGGTCAGATGACGACAAGCCCAGATGAAAGCAGACGTTAGGAAGGGTTCACTGCCCTCTGTGTCCTGTAGCCACGTCAGGCAGAAGGTAAGGTCTGATAAGGACTTGCAAACATTAACTTGTTTGTTCATTTAGTCATTCAGCAGTTACTTTGTGCCTCTTGGAGGAAAAATGACTAAGGCCCTGTTTCTGTCCTCAGGGAGCTCACTGTCTAAAAGCAGTGTCTGACACCTAAACATGAAGCAGCCAGCACCCCAAAGGAAGTCACCTGTGGACCCCAAGAGTCTCTGAGCGGTGAGGAGGACTGTTCTGGTTTTAGCATTGAATGTCCTGTGTTTCAAGAAATTCCTCAGTCCCTGGCAAATAGGGACAGTTGGTCACCCTAGGAGGGAAGGACAGTGATTTGTTTCCTTGGAGGGAGGAGGGCATCGAGTGAGGTCCCTGGACTCAGCCTTGAAGCACCATCCATTTCCCTTCAGGGAGTCCCAGGGAATGCTGGCTCACACGCTTTCTGATCCAGCCCTGAGTAACCGCATCCACGTTTCTCAAGAGCCTGGGAGGCTGGTGCAAGTTGTAATTCTGGGCCTGCTGCCAGAGGAGAAAGGGTAAGGAGACACAGTGGTGGGGAATGAGCCTGGGAGAAAGCCTCAGTGGCCACCTCTGGGCCAAGCCCAGAATCTGAGGGGAAGCAGCAGCTAAGCCAGAGGCAGACCAAGGCCATCAGGTGATGGAGCTCAGAGCAGCAGTGGCCTCTGAATCCAGAACAATGAACCGACCCACTAGCAAAGGGACTTTCAGAGTTTCTGAGCTCTGTGCCCGCAGCCACTTGCTCCTTTCCCTGAGGGCGGAGCAGGGTGAGAGGCGCTAGCAGAGAACAATGAAGGAGGAGGAAACACAGTATCCCTTTGTTCCCCCAGGCCTCTCCTAGGCAACAGTCTGTCCAGGTTAGGGAATTCACTCTGGATTTTTAATCTGCGATCTTCATGTTTAGTTTATCCCACACCCACCTGAAACCTCATGCCAAGTATTGTGTATATAAGCATGTTCTTGGGAAGATCGCGTCATCAGGATCTCAAAGTTGTTCAAGATCAGAAACAGATTAAGAAACACTAGACGAAGTGGTTGCTAAGCTCCCTGTTTTCACAGTCTATGATTCTTTGTTAATACTCAAGATCACTTGATGCGGATGTACAAAAAGAATCACAAAAGAAGTTACTGTAGGTGTCCAAGAAGCCCAAGAATTATCACTTTGAGAAATATGCTAAATGCTCATATCAGGAATACAAAACAGCTTTCTCTCTTGTGAAAGGGGACCCGGGATGGTTAATTTTATGTGTCAACTTGACTAAGCTAGTGGGCACACTGTAAAGGTGCCCAGTTGTTTGGGCAAGCACCAATCTAGATGCTGCTGTGAGATATTTTTTAGATGTGATTAACATTTAAATCAATAGACCTTGAGTAAAGCAAATGACGCTTCACAATGTTGGTAGGCCGCATCCAATCAGTTGAAGGCCTTAAGAGCAAAGATCGAGGTTTCCCAAAGAAGAATTCTCCTTAAGATTGCAACATAGGAACCCTGCCTGCGTTTCCAGCCTACTGCCCAGCAGAATGTAGACTCAGACTGTAACATCAACTCTTATCTGAATTTCTAGACTTCCAGCCTGCCCTAAAGATTTCTGGGACTTGCCAGCCCTCACGAGCATGTGAGCCAATTCCTTAAAATAAATCTCAATCTCTATCCTATTGGTTCTCTTTCTCTGGAGAACTCTGGCCAGACTACGTGACTCATTAGTCATTTATTTCAAAATTACAATACTGGGGATTAACATAGTATATATGACTCACCAAAATGGTCACCACTGGTGAAGGCAGTCCTGGGGCCATTTGGAACGAATGAGTACTATTAGAGAGTTACAGGGTACAAAGACAAAGATTAAACACAAAAACAAAAACCATGCTCTTCCAGGTGCTTGTTCCAAGTTTCAAGTAATATGGCCAAAGAACCATTGGTCAAAGGCCATTGGTCAAATGGGCTGAAAGCAAGTGGGTTAGCATGACAAATTGTTCAAAAGAACGATTTGGCTCAAAATGAATATCCCTTACTTTTTTTTTCCCTTACTTTTTAATTGATATACCACTCTGCACTGTGAAACTTTTTCACAAAGAGCACATATGAATATTACTTTCATAATTTTACAAAAAGAAGACATTGAATATTTTCAGACACTGGTATTTTTGGAGTGCTGGTGTGGTGATGGTGGAAAGGTGGCTGAAGCGGGCATTAACGCCTCCGCACTCCCCGCCTGTAAGGACCACCCCATGGGAATCCCCCTGGGCTCGAGGCTGGTGACCAGAGCTGCAGGAAACTCGAAATTTCCGCAGGCCTCCTTCTCTGTCCCCTGCATGGAAGAGCCCACGCTCTTCGGGCAGGAGTGAAAGGTAAAGGGCCCTTGAGGGACTTCCATGTTCCTGAAAAGGCAGTCGTTGGGGTGGAGCTTGATGGTAAAAACAGCCACCCCTGGCTTTGTCCCTTCTTCCCCACCAGAGGGCTGGGGAATGTTCAACTCATTTGAGTGTTTATTTCATTGAGCAAGTATTTTTTGATGTGTATTATATGTGCAAACCTGACCAGGTTTTCTGAGAAGTCTTGGGGGTAAAACCCTCAGTTTATTAATGAATACCTTCGGCGGAATTTTGAATTTCTTTTCTTTTAATTTTTCTTAATAGAGATTCATAATACGTAATTGGGTTGAAAGAAATGCAGGCACTGCCGCAGGGTACGTGGAGTTAGGAGGGAAATCACGAAAATTACGGGCCAGGGCAACGTTGAGAGCTGCCGGTGTTTGGAGAACCGGGCGGCACGGGTGACCCGGGACTCCAGGGACCCTCCACCTTCCTGCTCGCCTCCACGCACCCCACACTGCCGCCGAGACCGCGCTCTCTCCTGCAAAGAGTTCCTGCGCCGCCGTGACGTCACGGCGTCGGGGCGGGGCCCGAGGCGGGGACGGGGCTGTTCCCGGATCTCGCGGAGGGGGCGGGCCGGGGGCGGTGGCCCGGCGGGGAGCGCTCAGCCTCTGAGGTACGGGCGTTTAGAGCGCGCCCGCTCGGCTGGAGGCAGGTGCGGAGAGGCGTGGGGGTCGGGATGCCAGGGCCGCCCACAGTCGCGGAGCAGACGCGCCCCGAGCAGAGCGCGCCGGACCCGCGGCGCGCAGGCTTCGTGCTGGGGCTGGACGTGGGCAGCTCGGTGATTCGCTGCCACGTCTATGACCGCGCGGCGCGGATCCGCGGCTCCAGCGCTCAGAAGGTGACCGAGGAGCTGGCGTCGGGGCAGCGGGTCTGGGTCGCGCGGGGCACCCGGGATCGGGTCGCGGGGGGGCGAGAGGGCGGGACCTCCTCATGCGGCTTGGACGCAGCCACCTGCAGCACCGCGGGCCCTCCGACCTGAGCGGCGCGCTGGGACCGGCCAAGTCTCCGCATTCCCTCCCCGGGCAGGGCTGAAACCTGCGCGCCCTTCCTGTCCCGGCTGAAGATAGCAGGGGCTCGGTTTGTGACCTGGGGTCGCTCACTCGCTTCCGCTCACCTGAGGATTCGCCTCTCTGGCCTCACCTGGGTGGGACTGCGGTGACTCCCGGGGCAGGGCAGGGCAGGCTGGCTGCGCGTATCCAGTCAGAGGGTGCTTTGTGACTTGCTTGGTTTCTCCTGTACTTCCTTGATAGGCATCCAACCCTGTCTTTATTTACATTTAGGATTTTCAAATCTTGTTGGAATTTAAGTTTATGTTCGTAATTCAGTTATCATCATTAACTGATTCTCAAAGTGCTGAGCAACTGATTCCCAGAGATATGAGAAGTATTGGACAAGTTTCGAAGGCTGTGTTGTCATTACTTTTCTCATTTCCATCTTTGACAATTCATGAAAGTATCTTTTTTTCTGGTTTGAGAAACCTATCAAGTCATTAGTTGTTATTAGTAAAGCAACTAACAGATTGGTATTCTTCTGTTCTCGTTTTAATGAAGTGTTGATTTCTACACAGTTGACAGCATGCCAAAAATAATGTTGATTCCATGTGATGTTTCTTATTTACTCTTCTTTCCAATACCAACATCTTTTTATGTTGGCGGTGTTGGGGGAACAGGAGCTATTAGTTACCTAACCCATTCCCAGCAGCACTGGACTCCCTCATTTGCTTGGTTCCCACCCTTTCCCCCACCCCCTTAGAAGTGTTTTTCAGCTGCAGGGGTTGCCCAGGAGCAGGTCCAGCCAAAAGACTGCTTTGAGCGTTTGATTTCAGGACTTCCTCATTCTGGTTTCAGGACCAGGACAGGGAGCTGGGACTAGAGCAGCTCCCTGGTCCCTCTTCTGTTCACCTCTGCAGGAACACTGCCCACCACCCACACACCCCACCCCTAAACCCACCTGAAAGGACAGCTGAAAGGCGGACTCTGTCCTTCAGCGACTATGTCCTCCTTATCTTTTTATGAGTCTTTATCAGAACACGATGATACTTTACACAGTCTCCCTTACAATTCTAGACACAAAGTACTTTTGTTTTAAGCAGTGATTTTTTTTCAAAGAAGTTGAAGTGTTTGAAACCGAAGGGATGCAGGAATTGTTAGAAGATCAAGTTTCACAGTTGCTATATAATTTGGGGGGAATCATTATTTTTTTAGAAATGAGGTAAGAATCTCAAAGATGAATCGAGATTGCTGTGAGCAGCATTAGACTAGAATGGTTTGGTCAGACTCAAAACTGTGGCGAAGGTGTCTGGAAAGGTATGTGAGTAAATAAAAATACAAAAATTCCTTGCCCTCAAAGGATGAAGTGCTATATCTTAAATTAGGAGTTGAAAGCAGTGCCTCCCAACCTGTGATAGGCGTTTACAGCAGTGCTTCTGAAAGTGTGGCTCCCAGCTGCTGGGGTTGAAGAGAAAAACTAAGATTTAGAAACTTGTGTAGCAACTTGGCAGAGTCATTTTATGTCTGTTGAACTCAATAATAAAACATTTGGGATTTTACTTTGTATGTCCTTTTTTCCTAGAAAGTTGTTTTAATTGTGTCTTAAAAATTGTTGGTTCACGATGAATTACAAATCAGAAAAAAACCCAAACAACAGCTGGTCCTTTACTTCAGATGGCTTGAGTTCTTTGGGAAGAATGGTCTTGTTGGTCTACATTGCTTCTTAGCACCAGGCTTATTACTTCATGAGTACAGAATAAATAACTGAATTGCATTTAATCAAAGTATTAGGAAATCAGTTTGCTTCATGGGACTCTATGGATTAGACACGGAACTTGTGTTTATTTACTCAAGTGAAAATCACACCTCTGCTAAATTATGTTGGAAAGAATGTATAATAGAAACCCAAACGTCTTAGTATAGGATTTGATTGATATTGCTAAATAAATAGCTTAAAAAGGAGAGAAAGAAGAACTGAACAGATCACCCTTTAGAGATAAGAACAAAGTAGGCTTTGTTGGTCTTTTAATTAAAATTGAAATCCCAAACAGGAGCCTTTACATTAGAAGGCTAGTACTAGGTCTCTCAGAAGACTTTAATTTTATCTCTTATCTCATTTTTTAATAGCAGAGGCACATTTTTAGCCTTTTTCTATAAGTTGTATTTTTAAAAAAATCTTTCTATGGACTCTTAAATATTGGCATTATATACTAGAGTAGTATTCACAGTTAGAAATCCCACATGTGAATATTTAATATGTTTAGTTTTTCAAAATGAAGAAGGTTCATCATGTTCCCCATTGAAACATAATGCCATTGTGAGAAACCATAAAAGATGATAACATCTTGGTTGGAAGAACAGGACAGAAAGGCCACTCCAAAGAAAACAGTGGACTCTCCAATACTGTGTACCCTCTGGACATTCTTGAAAAACACTGGTTGTTGTCTTGTTGTCTTTTGTTTTTAATCAACAAAACACGTTTTCTTCCTAGCTTTGATTATATTCTTGATCTAATTTCGGTTTGGTCTTCTAAACTATTGTGACATGTTTAGGGATGGTGAGCTGTCCGGGTTGGTGGAGTCGGGGGAAGGGACCCTGAAGTGCCAGGGACCCTGGTTTGTAGGCTTGACGCGATTATGGCCACGGGGTACGCGGGCCTCTCACTGTTGTGGCCTCTCCCGTTGCGGAGCACAGGCTCCAGACGCGCAGGCTCAGCGGCCATGGCTCACGGGCCCAGCCGCTCCTTGGCATGTGGGATCTTCCCGGACCGGGGCACGAACCCGTGTCCCCTGCATCGGCAGGTGGACTCTCAACCACTGCGCCACCAGGGAAGCCCAAAAGTTGTATATATTTAAGGTATATAAATTGATGTTTTGGTATACGTATACATTGTTAATTAAATAACATAATTAATGTTAATTACTCATCATGAGTATACAGATGAGATACTCATCATCTCACATGGTGACCATTTGTGTGTTTGTGTGTGTGGGTGTTGAGAACACTTGAGAACTACTCTCTTAGCAAATTTCAAGTGTATAATACATTATTATTAACTCTAGTCACCATGGTGTACATTAGGTCTCTAGACCTTATTCATCTTATAACTGAAAGTTTGTATCCATTTCCCCCACTCCCCTAATAATTGTATTTTTTTAATCCTGAAATTGTTAGAATTTCTTTTTTCTTTTGTTTTTTTTGGCCATGCTGCTCAGCTTGTGGGATCTTAGTTCCCCGACCAGGGATTGAACCTGGGCCTTGGCAGTGAAGCGCCAAGTCCTAACCACTGAACTGTCAGGGAATTACGAAAATTTTGTTTTTCTTCATGTCTTTTATTTCTTTGCTGAGACTTTCTATCTTGTTTCAAAAGAATTCACCCTTACTTCTTGGAGCATTTTTATAATAGCTGCTTTAAAGTCTTTATCAGATATCTGTGTTATGTTGGTATTGGTATCTATTATCTTTTCCCATGTGAGCTGAGATTTTTCTGATTCTTAATATACCTTGTAATTTTGGATTATATCCTGGGCATTTTGATTATCATGTTATAAGACTCTGGGTCTTGTATAAAGTCTATGACAAATGTTGATATTTTTCTTTTAGTAGGCAGTTAATGCAGCTGTGTTCAGGCTACAAATGCTGACCAGCCTTCCTTGGGCTTTGGTTTCAATGTTAATTCTGTTTTTAAGATCTTGGAGGGACTATTTGGATCTGCCCTGTGTAGTATGTGCCACCTAGAGGTCAGTCTGGGACCTGGGCAGTGGTCTATTTTTTCAGTTCTGCTTTTAACATCGTTGCTCTGCTGTCTGCTATTATATTCATATGTGTGCAGCTTCCAGGTGAGCCTAGGAATTCATCCACAACTTTCTGGAGTAGCTTTCCCAAGCTCTTCCCTTTCAGATCTTCCTGGGATTTTTGGTTCCCTGAGCCTCCCCCTTTTGGGTCCTCTTGCCAGAAGCTGGAGCTTTCATTATCCCATTCTGCTGGACACTTCCTATGTCCACATCTGAGGCTAGGCATCAGGAGCACACAGAGAGAAAAAAGCCATCGGGGGTTCACCTTACCCTCTTGGGCCCCCAGCTCCTCTGATTAGAGAGGAAGTTTTACCTCCCTCAGTATTTTGGGTGCTTGTGGTTACTGCTGCAGCCACCACGATGGGCTAGCCAGGATATAAAAGTATGGAGGCGGGTGTGGGGGGATAAAAAACAAAAGTGAGGGATTTCTCGCATTCCCTCTGAGTGTTAGCAAAAACTCTGCAGGCGTTTTCACTGCACCCTGATACCCACTTCTGGTTTTCAGGCTGCCTTGAGTCCAGGCCAGGGGGTACCAGAAGAAAAGTGGGAAACTCACCACCAGTTCAGTGGTATTCTAATTCTTATCTTCTTCCCCAATCTGCCTGCCACCACATGCTTTTTGCAGTCCACAGATAGCTGCTCCATGCATTCTGTCCAGGTTTTACATCTGTATTCAGTGGGAAAGAGGGGGTGGAGTGTGCTTACTCCATCATAGCTTGAACCAGAACTCAGTACTTTATTTGCTAATTTAAGGTTTTTTTTTAAGTTTGACTTTTTTTTACATTACAAAAACAACACATCTTCATTGTAGAAAACCTGAAAAATAAAGGTAAACTTAGAAAATAAAATAAAGCTAAAATCTTCTGTAAACTTATGAACTGAAGAAAACTGTTATTTTGGTGTATCCTTTTTTATTTCACATATGTATTTTTAAAAATTTATTTATTTATTTTTGGCTGCATTGGGTCTTTGTTGCTGCGCACGGGCTTTCTCTAGTTGTGGCGAGCAGGGGCTACTCTTCGCTGCAGTGCACAGGCTTCTCATTGTGGTGGCTTCTCTTGTTGCAGAGCATGGGCTCTAGGTGCGCGGGCTTCAGTAGTTGTGGCACGCAGGCTCAGTAGTTGCGGCTCGCAGGCTCAGTAGTTGTGGCTCACGGGTTCTAAAGCTCAGGCTCAGTAGTTGTGGCACAAGGGCTTAGTTGCTCTGCAGCATATGGGATCTTCCCGGACCAGGGCTCGCACCCATGTCCCCTGCATTGGCAGGCGGATTCTTAACCACCGAGTTACCAGGGAAGTCCCTGTATATGTATTTTTTCCATGTTAACAATAAAAATGAATTAGGTAATTAATAAAATCTTGTTTTAAATTATTTTAACCAGTAACCTTAAGACCCAGCATGCTATTGACTTGATCTAATGTTGTTTATACTAAATCTTCTCTTTTCCTAAATAGGTAAAAAGTCTTTATCCTCAAGCTGGCTGGGTTGAAATTGATCCTGATATTCTCTGGCTTCAGTTTGTTGCTGTAATAAAAGAATCTGTCAAAGGTATTTGGATTTATAGAAGTAAAGATAGGCAGTAAATATGTTTTGTGTGTAATAAAGAGTTTTCCTCAGGCGTCTGTAGAATTTTGTGGGTTTCCTAAGTTATACATACAATATTTTATTGGGGTCACAGTTTCCCAGTAGTTTGGGGAGGGGAACATTTGTGGTTTACACTGAACCACTTTGTCAAGAAAAGGTAACAGCAGCTCTGTCCTCTGCTTTAACTCTTTTTGAGCTGCAGTATTAAAGTCTCACCTTCCCTCTTGGTTCCCTGTTGTAGCTAGTGCCGATTTGATTTCCTGTTGTGTTTAAAATACCAGAGGGTTATAAACAAAGTTACAACACACAGTTCCTGCTCTTAGGAGTTTACAACTGAATTACCTTTATTGTAAAATAAGTTTTTGTTTTGTTTTTTCCTGAGCAGCCTCTTAATGCAAAGTGCTCTCCTGGCCACAGCCAGGGTAAGAGATCTTAGCTCTTTAAGAACATTTGCAGTGCTACCTTCTTTAAGAATATGGCGAAACAGTACTTGTCAATTCGAAAAGGTCTTTTACTTCATTTTTCTGACTGAATTGCTTCTCCTTCTCACCTTTCTGGCTTGAAGTATTTCAAAACCTATAAAAAAGAGTTCAGAGAATACTACATTGGACAGCTGTGTACTTTCTCCTAGATTCAAATGTGTTTTACAGTGTTTACATTACCATCCTCTACAAACTATTTTTCTTTTTGGCTGACCAATGTGAGAGTTGGTTGTGATGTAATAACCTATCATCCCTAAATACTTCATCATTACCTCCACAGATAAGGAGTATTCTCAAATGGAAACACAATGCAGTTATCACACAGGAAATTTAACATTAACCCAGTGATATTTTCTAATACTTGGTCCTCAATATTCCCCACTTATCTCAGTCTTTTTTTGTTTTTAATCTTAGTCTTGAATAACTTTTTTTTTCAATCCAAAATCCAACCAGAGATAAGGCATTGCCTTTAGCAGTCAGTCTGTTTAGTCTCCTTTAATCTAGACCATGTTCTTCATGACACTAAGAGTTTTTAAAAGTACGGAAGAGTTAAATAGACTGTCCTGCATTTGGAGGTTGTCAGATTATTTACTTATGATCAGGTTAGGTTAAATATTTTTGGAAGGAGTACTGAAAAAGGGGGGGATGTGTCTTCCTCAGTGCTCAAACTGAATTTGTCCCTATGTTGTTCAGTGGGATAAATTGCTTTTTAAAAAGAATATCACGAAAACACTTGAGCTGCTATATTTTAAGCCTTCCAAAAATCCAAATTTTTATTTGCATTCTAGCATCTGTTTGTGTGGAAAATAAGATCTGTGCTTCAATATTTATACTACTTTCCCTGAGGACTTTCTCTTGTTGCCATCAACCAGCTTCCATTGTGGCTGATCTTTGCTTAAATTAAGATCCAATTTTTTAGTATCAGTATTATCAAGAAGAAAATACAATCTGACTTACTTTAAGTAGTGTTTGTTTTTTTCTAATCTTTAAAGTAAAAATGCCATTTTATTATTATTAGATTATAACCTTTTTTCCCTTTAAGTAAAAAAATACTAGAAAATCATCCTGGTAATGCTTTATTTATTAGCTCCAATTGTGTTATTAAAATGCTAAGCCCAGTTGTTTTTCTTAAAGATTATATTAAATGATTTCTTTTCCATATGATAATATTATAAAGAAAAACTTCCTGGGCTTTTAAATGTATCTTTTCTATCTTTATTTTTAGCTGCAGGACTAGAGATGAATCAAATTGTCGGTCTTGGCATCTCAACACAGAGAGCAACTTTTATTACGTGGGACAAGTAAGTGCATTGTGCAATAAGAACTCTAATGCTGGGTTCATACCATGGTGAACACATTGCTGAGAAACCTGTTTGGGTAGTTTTAAATTTTTGAAGTAAGAACAGTTTTGCTTGATTAAGAGGGATGAAGGTGGACCTACTTTCTGGCTTAATTAAATATGCTCGCTGCCAACATTGTTCTCAACGGTGAAAAACTGCAACCATTTCCACTAAGATCAGGAACAAGACAATGTTGCCCACTCTCACCACTGTTATTCAACATAGTTTTGAAAGTTTTAGCCACAGCAATCAGAGAAGAAAAAGAAATAAAAGGAATCCAAATTGGAAAAGAAGAAGTAAAGCTGTCAATGTTTGCAGATGACATGATACTATACACAGAGAATCCTAAAGACGCTACCAGAAAACTACTAGAGCTAATCAATGAATTTGGTAAAGTTGCAGGATACAAAATTAATGCACAGAAATCTCTTGCATTCCTGTACACTAATGATGAAAAACCTGAAAGAGAAATTAAGGAAACACTCACATTTACCATTGCAACAAAAATAATAAAATACCGAGGAATAAACCTACCTAAGGAAAAAAAAGACCTGTATGCAGAAAACTATAAGACACTGATGAAAGAAATTAAAGATGATACAAACAGATGGAGAGATATACCATGTTCTTGGATTGGAAGAATCAACATTGTGAAAATGACTCTACTACCCAAAGCAATCTACAGATTCAATGCAATCCCTATCAAACTACCAATGGCATTTTTCACAGAACTAGAACAAAAAATTTCACAATTTATATGGAAACACAAAAGACCCTGAAGCCAAAGCAATCTTGAGAAAGAAAAACGGAGCTGGAGGAATCAGGCTCCCTGACTACAGATTATACTACAAAGCTATAGTAATCAAGACAGTATGGTACTGGCACAGAAACAGAATTATAGATCAATGGAACAGGATAGAAAGCCCATAGATAAACCCACGCACATATGGTCACCTTATTTTTTATTTATTTATTTTTTTGCAGTACGCGGGCCTCTCACTGTTGTGGCCTCTCCTGTTGCGGAGCACAGGCTCCGGACATGCAGGCTCAGTGGCCATGGCTCATGGGCCTAGCCGCTCCGCGGCATGTGGGATCTTCCCGGATGGGGGCACGAACCCATGTCCCCTGCATCGGCAGGTGGACTCTCAACAACTGCGCTGCCAGGGAAGCCCTGGTCACCTTATTTTTAATAAAGGAGGCAAGAATATACAGTGGAGAAAAGACAGCCTCTTCAAAAAGTGGTGCTGGGAAAACTGGACAGCTATATGTAAAAGAATGAAATTAGGTCTTCCCTGGTGGTGGCAAAAATGAACTCAAAATGGATTAAAGACCTAAATGTAAGGCCAGACACTATAAATGTAAGGCGGAACACTCTGTGACATAAATCACAGCAAGATCCTTTTTGACCCACCTCCTAGAGAAATGGAAATAAAAACAAAAATAAACAAATGGGATCTAATGTAACTTAAAAGCTTTTGTACAGCAAAGGAAACTATAAACAAGGCGAAAAGACAACCTTCAGAATGGGAGAAAATATTTGCAAATGAAGCAACTGACAAAGGATTAATCTCCAAAATTTACAAGCAGCTCATGCAGGTAAATATCAAAAAAAAACAAACAACCCAATCCAAAAATGGGCAGAAGACCTAAATAGACATTTCTCCAAAGAAGATATACAGTATTCTATCTGCTGCAGATCTCTTTTCATCTCCACCATTCAGGCTCAGGGACCCTGCAGCCTCGGAGCTCCTCCTGTCTCCTGTGAGCCAAGATGGGCGCTTACAAGTACTTCCAGGAGCTGTGGAGGAAGAAGCAGTCAGACGTGATGCACTTTCTGCTCAGGGTGCGCTGCTGGCAGTACCGCCAGCTCTCGGTGCTGCACCAGGCCCCGCGCCCCACCTGGCCCGACAAGGCGCGCAGGCTGGGCTACAAGGCCAAGCAAGGTTATGTGATATATCGTGCACTGCGGTGGCTGCAAACGCCTGGTCCCAAAGGGCGCCACCTACGGCAAGCCCATCCACCATGGTGTCAACCAGCTCAAGTTTGCCTGGAGCCTTCAGTCTGTTGCCGTGCTATCAGAAGAAACCCTGACACCCAGTGGATCACCAAACCAGTCCACAAGCACAGGGAGATGCGGAGACTGACGCCTGCAGGCAGGAAGAGCCGTGGCCTCGGCAAGGGCCACAAGTTCCACCACATGATCGGTGGTTCTCGCCGTGCAGCCTGGAGAAGGCGCAATACTCTCCAGCTCCACCGCTACCGCTAATATAAGTAATGTTTGTAAAATTCTTACCTAATAAACAGTTTAGGACATCCAAAAAAAAAAAAAAGAAGATATACAGATTGCCAACAAAGTCATGAAAGAATGCTCAACATCACTAATCGTTAGAGAAATGCAAATCAAAACTACAATGAGGTATCACCTCACACCAGTCAGAATGGCTATCATCAAAAAACCTACAAACAATAAATACTGGAGACGGTGTGGAGAAAACAGAGCCCTCTTGCACTGTTGGTGGGAATGTAAATCGATACAGCCACTATGGAGAACAGTATGAAGGTTCCTTCAAAAACTTAAAATAGAACTACCGTATCACCCAGCAATCCCACTACTGGGCATATACCCTGAGAAAACTATAATTCAAAAAGAGTCATGTATCACAATGTTCATTGCAGCTCTACTTACAATAGCCAGGACATGGAAGCCACCTAAGTGTCCATCGACAGATGAATGGATAAAGAAGATGTGGCACATATATACAATGGAATATTACTCAGCCATGAAAAGAAACAAATTGAGTTATTTGTAGTGGTGTGGATGGACCTAGAGTCTGTCATACAGAGTGAAGTAAGTCAAAAAGGGAAAAACAAACACCATATGCTACCGCATATATATGGAATCTAAAAAAATATATGTTCTGAAGAACCTAGGGGCAGGACAGGAATAAAGATGCAGACATAGAGAATGGACATGGGGAGGGGGAAGGGTAAGCTGGGACCAAGTGGGGGAGTGGCATGGACATATATACACTACCAAATGTAAAATAGATAACTAGTGGGAAGCAGCCCCATAGCACAGGGAGATCAGCTCAGTACTTTGTGACCACCCAGAACAGTGGGATAGGGAGGGTGGGAGGGAGATGCAAGAGGGAGGATATATGGGTATATATGTAGATGTATAGCTGATTCACTTTGTTATAAAGCAGAAACTAAGACACCATTGTAAAACAATTCCAATGAAGATGTTAAAAAAAGTGCTTGCTGCATGTCAGCTGGGCCTAACTTATATAAAGTAATAGTAATAAAAAGACTGTTGCTTTCATTAAAATTCAAATAAGCATGGATTGAAGATCTGAAAAATTAGTTTATACCTAAAGAGATTCAGGAGAACCTGAAAAATTTCTAAGACACAAGACTATATAATATGAGTTATATTTTCAGTCTACTCCAAATTTAATACTGAAGTACCTACAGCATATGAGGTATGTATGGATTAAACACAGTAATAATACCATAATGGCTACCATATAGTGATTACCTGTGATACTTCCTTCAGGTTCCAGTATCCTTAAAACAAACCTGTTATTTAGTTGTTAAGTGTATTTTTACAGAGAAAGAAACTGAGGATCAGAGAAATAAGTAAGTTATTCAAGGTCACTCAGTTAATTAATCAAGCCAAGATTCCAAATTATCTTTTTGATTCCAAAGAATATGCTCTTTCCACTCTCCCCATATCGCGTTCAACAGGTGTTTCTTGTCTTAAAAACAATAACAACAGAAATGCTGTAAAATGTTTCTCTGTTACAAAACCCTAGATTCCAAAGGGCACCTTGAGCTTGGGGCAGTGGGGAAGAAAAGTGGTGGATGTGGAGATAAGGGTGAATTCGTGTGGACTTGGCCTTTAATTCAGTGTTAGGAAAGAGGAAGAAGTTTAAATTTTCCAGTATTTGACTGGATGGGATCGAGATGGTGGAGTAGGTAGACCCTGAGCTCACCTTCCCCCACAAACACATCAAGACTACGATGACATATAGAACAGCTCTCTCTGAGAACAGCCTGAAGACTAGCAGAATGGCTCTTCTACAACCAAGGTTATTAAGGAAAGTGGAGTCTGGTAGGAAGGAAGGAGAAGTGATCTAATCGGGACCCACATCCCTAGTGCTAAGAAATAAGAAAATATTTATTTGAAGGAAAAATATCTCACTGATGTATGTAAATATATTGTAAAGGCAGTTGATCAACCACTTAAGTAAGCTACTATGAAGGTTAAAAGACAAAATTGTAAAATCAACCATTAATCAACTATAACTACAATAAACAGTTAAGGGATATTCATAAAAATGTAAACTATGACACCAAAACATACAATGTTGGTGGGGGGGCTTAGTAAAAAAAAAGTAGGGCTTTTAGAATGTGTTTGAACTTAAATGACTGTCATTCTAAAACAAGTAGATATATTTATAGATATGAACCTCATGGTAACTGCAAATCAAAAACCTACAGTAGATACACAAAAAGCAAAGAGAAAGGAACCCAAACATAATACTTAAAAAGTTATCAAACCCAGGGGCTTCCCTGGTGGTGCAGTGGTTGAGAGTCCGCCTGCCGATGCAGGGGACACAGGTTCGTGCCCCAGTCCGGGAAGATCCCACATGCAGCAGAGCGGCTAGGCCTGTGAGCCATTTGTGAGCCTGTGCTCCACAACGGGAGAGGCCACAACAGTGAGAGGCCTGCGTACCGTGTACCGCAAAAAAAAAAAAAAAAAGTTATCAAACCCAAAGAGAAGAGGTTAAAAGAAGAAAAGAACAAAGAAATACAAAAACAACCAGAAAACAAGTAACAAAATGGCAATAGATACATACCTATTGATCATCACTTCTAATGTAAAATAGACTAAATGCTCCAATCAAAAGACATAGGGTAGCTGATTAGATTAAAAAACCAAGATCCATGTATATGCTGCCTACAAGACACTCACTTCAGAGCTAAAGACACACCCATTGATAGTGAAGGGATTAAAAAAGATATTTCATGCAAATGGAAATGAAAAGCTGGGGTAGCGGTACTCATATCAGATAAAATAGACTTTAAAACAAAATCTATAACAAAAGACAATTTAGGACATTAAATAATGATAAAGGGGTCAATCTAAGAAGAAGATATTAGACTTGTTAACATATATGCACCCAATACATTTATGCACCCAATATATAAAGCAAATATTAACAGACATAAAGGAAAAAATTGATAGTAATACAATAATAATAGGGGATTTAAATTACCCCAATCACATTAATGAATAGCTCATCCAGACAGAAAATCAATAAGGAAACATTGGCTTTAAATGACATTTTAGACCAGATGGACTTAATAGATATCTGTAGAATATTACATTCTAAACCAGCAGAATACACATTCTTCTCAAGTGCACATGGAACATTCTCCAGGATAGATTACATGCTAGGCCACAAAAGAAGTCTCAGTAAATTTACGAAGATTGAAATTAAATCCAGCATCTTTTCTGACCACAGCAGTGTGAAACTAGAAATCAACAGCAAGAAGAAAACTGGTAAAAACACAAACAAGCAGAGACTGAAAACCTACTATAAAAAAGCCATTGGGTCAACAAAGAAATTAAAGAAGAAGTCAAAAAATACCTTGGGATGAATGAAAATAGAAACACAACGTCCAAAATCTATGGGACACAACAAAAACATTTCTAAGAGGGCAGTTTATAGTAATAGAAGCCTACCTCAAGAAAAAAGAAAAATCTCAAATAAACAACCTAACTTTCCCTCTAAAGGAATTAGAAAAGAAGAACAAACAAAGTCCAAAGTCAGTAGAAGGAAAAAAACAATAAAGGTCAGAGTGGAAATAAATAAAATAGAGACCAAAAAACATAGAAAGGATAAATGAAACTAAGAGCTGTTTTTTTGAAACGATAAACAAAATTGATAAACTTTAGCCAGACTCATTAAGAAAAAGGGAGAGTGCTCAAATTTAAAACATAAGTAATGAAAGAGAAGTTACAACTGATAGAAGTTACAACTGATATCACAGAAATACAATCATAAGAGAATAATGCAAACAGTGATATGCTAACAAATTGGACAACCTAGAATAAGTGGATAAATTCTGAGAAACATACAGTTTTCCAAGACTGAATCAGGAAGAAACAGAAAATCTGAATAGATTGATTATTAGTATTGAAATTGAATCAGTAATCAAAAGACTCCCAACACACAAAAGTCTGGGACTAGATGACTTCACAGGGGAATTCTACCAAATATTTAAAGAAGAGTTAATATGTATACTTCTCAAAATGTTTCAAAAAATTAAAGAGGTGGACTTCCCTGGTGGCACAGTGGTTAAGAATCTGCCTGCCAATGCAGGGGACATGGTTTTAGCCCTGGTCCAGGAAGATCCCACATGCCACAGAGCAACTAAGCCTGTGCACCACAACTACTGAGCCTGCGTCTAGAGCCTGTGAGCCACAACTACTGAGCCTGTGTGCCACAACTACTGAAGCCCACGTGCCTAGAGCCTGTGCTCTGCAACAAGAGAAGCCACCACAATGAAAAGCCCATGCACCGCAATGAAGAGTAGCCCCTGCTCACTGCAACTAGAGAAAGCCTATGTGCAGCAATGAAGACCAATGCAGCCATAAATAAATGAATAAACAAACAAACAAATAAATAAATAAAAGAGGAGAGAACACTTCCCACCTCATTCTATGAGGCCAGCACTACCGTGTTACCAAAATCAGATAAAGATACTACAAAAAAATGTACAGGCCCGTATAGCTGATGAAATAGATGCAAGAATCCTCAACAAAATATTAGCAAACCAAGTTCAACAATATGTAAAAAGGATCATACATCATGATCAAGTGGGATTTATTCCTGGGATGTGAGGATGGTTCAATATCTGCAAGTCAATTAACATGATACACCACAGATACACCACATTAACATAACCAAGGATAAAAATCACATGATCATCTCAATAGATGCAGACAAAAACATTTGGCAAAATTCAATATCCATTCGTGATAAAAACTGTCAACAAAGTTGGCATAGAAGGAACAAACCTCAACATAATAAAGGCCATCTGACAAACCCACAGCTGGCATCATACTCAGTGGTGAAAAGCTGGAAGTATTTCCTTTAAGATCAGGAACAAGATGAGGATGCCCACTCTTCCCACTTCTACTTAATATAGTATTGGAAGTCCTAGCCACGGCAATCAGACAAGAAAAAGAAATAAAAGACATTCAAATTGAAAGGGAAGAAGTAAAACTACCACTGTTTGCAGATGACGTGATACTATATAAGGAAAACCTTTGACTCCACCAAAAAAACCTACTAGAATAAATGAATTCAGTAAAGTTGCAGGATACAAGATTAATATAAAGAAATTTGTTGCATTTCTGTACACTAATAACAAAAGAAATGAATCCCATTTATAAATCAAAAAGAATAAAATATCTAGGAATAAATTTAATGAAGGAGGTGAAAGACATGTACTCTGAAACCTATAAGACATAGATGAAGGAAATTGAAGAGGATAGAAATAAATGGAAATATATCCCATGTTCATGGGTTAGGAGAATTAGCATTATTAAAATATCCATACTACCCAAAGCAATCTACAGATCTAATGCAATACCTATCAAAATACCCATGACATTTTCACAGAACTAGAACAAATAATCCTAAAATTTGTATGGAACCACAAAAGACCCTGAATAGTAAAGCAGTCTTGAGAAAAAAGCACAAGGTTGGAGGTATCTCTGCTCTCTGACTTCAGACTATACTACAGAGCTAAAGTAATCAAAACTGTGGTATCAGTACAAAAACAGATACATAGATCAGTGGAACAGAATAGAGAGCCCAGAAATAAACCCACGCACACATGGTCAATTAATCTATGGCAAAGGAGGCAAGAATATATAATTTAAAAAAAAGACTGTTCAATAAGTGGTATTGGGAAAACTGGACCAGCTACACATAAAAGAATGAAATTAGAACATTTTCTCACACTATTTACAAAAATAAACTCAAGATGAATTAAAGACCTAAATGTAAGACCTGAAATCATAAAACTAGAAGAAAACATAGGTACTACACTTTTTGACATTGGTCATAGCTATATTTCTTTGGCTTTATCTCCTTAGGCAAGGGGAATAAAAGCAAAAATAAACAAATGGGACATAATCAAACTCAAAAGCTCTTGTACAAAGGAAACCATCAACAAAACAAAAAGGGAACCTACCAAATGAGAGAAGATATTTGCAAATGATACATCTGGTAATGGTTTCCTATGCAAAACATATAAAGAACTCATACAACCCAATATGAAAAAAAAATAGCCAACCCAATTTAAAAAGGGCAGAGAATCTGAACAGACATTTTTCCAAAGAAGACATACCGATGGCCAAAAGGCACATGAAAAGATGCTCAACATCACTTATCATCAGGGAAATACATTTCAGAACCAAAATGAGATATCACCTCATACCTATTAGAATGGCTATTATCAAAAAGAAAAAAAATAGCAAATGTTGGCAAGGATGTGGAGAAAAGGGAACCCTTGTGCTCTGTTGGTGGGAATGTAAATTGGTGCAGCCACTATGGAAATCAGTATGGAAGTTCTTCAAGAAATTAAAAATAGAACTACCATATGATTTAGCCATTCTACTCCTGGGTATTTATCTGATGAAAACACTAATTTGAAAAGATATATTTACCTCAGTGTTTATAGCAGCATTATTTACAATGGCCATGACATGGAAGCAACCTAAGTGTCCATCAATAGATAGAAGGATAAAGAAGATGTGTTATATATATAGAAACATAGGACTATATATATGTGTGTGTGTGTGTATATTTTATATATATATATATATATATATATATATAGGACTATTACTCAGCCATAAAAAAGGATGACATTTTGCCATTGGAAACAACATGGATGGACTTGGAGGGTATTATGCTTGGTGAAATAAGTCAGACAGAGAAAGACAAATACTGCATTTCACTTAATATGCAGAACAAATGAAACATATACAAACAAATGAACAAATAGAACAGATACTGAGAACAAACTAGTGGTTACCAGAGGGAAGAGGTGTCAGGGTTGGGCCAAGATAGGTGAAGGAGATGAAGAGCTACAAAATACCAGGTGTAAAATAAATAGGTTACAAGGATGTTATGTACAGCACAGGGGATATAGACAATATTTTATATCTTTCTATGGCATATATTTTATAAAAATATTGAATTACTATGTTGTACACCCAAAACTAATATAATATTGTAAGTCAACTATACTTCAGTTAAAAAAAATTAGTTCAATTTAAAAAATTAACTTACCACTATTTCTGGTCTTGATGTTTGGGACGACGTGAAAGAAATTATAGAGAACATAAGAGGAGGAATGAGTTAGGTGGTGATGAGGGTGGGTAGAAGGAAACATGATGAAGTGTTTGGTTTGGGACATGTGAATATGGAGATATCCCACAGGTTTAGGCAGGCATGGCTCATTTCCTCCAGAGAGGTACTCTTCCTTTTTCTTGTTTTGTTTTGTTGTTGTGTTGTTTTTTTGTTTTTTTGGCTGCACCGTGGGACATATGGGATCTTAGTGCCCCAACCAGGAATGGAACCCACACCCCGTGCATTGGAAGCACAGAGTCTTAACAACTGGACCACCAGGGAATTCCCTAGGTACTCTTTTTTTTTTTTTTCAGCTGCATTGGGCCTTTGTTGCTGTGCACAGGCTTTCTCTAGTTGTGGCGAGTGGGGGCTGCTCTTTGTTGCGGTGCGTGAGCTTCTCATTGCAGTGGCTTTTCTTGTTGTGGAGCTCAGGCTCTGGGCATGTGGGCTTCAGTAGTTGTAGCATGCAGGCTCAGTAGTTGTGGCACTTGGACTCAGTAGTTGTGGTGCATAGGCTCAGTTGGTGTGGGATCTTCCCGGACCAGAGATCTAACCCGTGTCCCCTGCATAGGCAGGTGGATTCTTAACCACTGCACCACAAGGGAAGTCCTCTTGCTCATTGTTGAGAGAAAAAGAGAGACAGATTTGACCCTGTGGAACAACCTATTGTTCATCCAGCCCCAGCCAGCGCCTGCTCTTCCCAGCTCATTGTTTTTTCCTCCAGCGTCCATGGTGCATTCTGTCATCATGGCCATAGAAATTTTGTTTTCCTTAGAATGCTGTTAGGATGTCTAAAACTTTGAACTTTCTTTTTTCTTTCTTTTGTGGTACACGGGCCTCTCACTGTTGTGGCCTCTACCGTTGCGGAGCACAGGCTCCGGACGCGCAGGCTCAGCGGCCATGGCTCACGGGCCCAGCCGCTCCGCGGCACGTGGAATCCTCTCGGACCGGGGCACGAACCCGTGTCCCCTGCATCAACAGGCGGACTCTCAACCACTGCGCTACCAGGGAAGCCCTGAACTTTCTTTTTATTTTTCTCCTCGTTCCCCCCCACCCCTCAGATGCCAGAAAACTCTTTTTGATGGTTTGTTTTTATTTCTATTACTCTAGGGGGTGGGTCAAAAAGATCTTGCTGTGATTTATGTCAAAGAGTGTTCTTCCTATGTTTTCCTCTAAGAGTTTTATAGTGTCCGGTCTTACATTTAGGTCTTTAATCCATTTTCAGTTTACTTTTGTGTATGGTGTTAGGGAGTGTTCTAATTTCATTCTTTTACGTGTACCTGTCCAGTTTTCCCAGCACCATTTATTGAAGAGACTCTTTTCTCCATTGTATATCCCTGCCTCCTTTGTCATAGATTAGTTGATCATAGATGCATGGGTTTATCTCTGGACTTTTTATCCTGTTCCTTTGATCTATATTTCTGGTTTTGTGCCAGTACCATATTGTCTTGATTACTATAACTTTGTAGTATGGTCTGAAGTCAGCGAGTCTGACTCCTCCAAGTCCGTTTTTTTCCCTCAAGATTGCTTAGGCTCTTCAGGGTCTTTTGTGTCTTCATACAAATTTTAAGATTTTTTTGTTCTAGTTCTGTAAAAAATGCCATTGGTAATTTGATAGGGATTGCATTGATTCTGTAGATTGCTTTGGGTAGTATAGTCATTTTCACAATACTGATTCTTCCAATCCAAGAACATGGTATATCTCTCCATCTGTTTGTGTCATCTTTGATTTCTTTCATCAGTGTCTTATGATTTTCTGAGTACAGACCTTTATCTCCTTAGGTAGGTTTATTCGTACGTATTTTATTCTTTTTGTTGCAATGGTGAATGGGATTGTTTCCTTAATTTCTCTTTCTGATCTTACATTCTTGGTGTATAGGAATGCAAGAGATTTGTGTGCCTTAATTTTGTATCCTGCAACTTTACCAAATTCATTGATTAGCGCTAATAGTTTTCTGTTGGCATCTTTAGGATTTTCTATATATAGTATCATGTCATCTGCAAACAGTGGCAGTTTTACTTCTCTTTCAATTTGTGTTCCTTTTATTTCTTTTTCTTCTCTGATTGCCATGGCTAGGACTTCCAAAACTATGTTGAATAATAGTGACAAGAGTGGACATCCTTGTCTTCTTCCTGATCTTAGAGGAAATGCTTTCAGTTTTTCACCATTGAGAATGATGTTTGCTGTGGGTTTGTCATATATGACCTTTATTATGTTCAGGTAGGTTCACTCTATGCCCACTTTCTGGAGAGTTTTTATCATAAATGGGTGTTGAATTTTGTCAGAAGCTTGTCTGCATGTATTGAGATGATCATATGCTTTTATTCTTCAATTTGTTAATGTGGTGTATCACATTGATTGATTTGCATATATTGAAGAATCCTTGCATCCCTGGGGTAAATCCCAGTTGATTATGGTGTATGATCCTTTTAATGTATTGTTGGATTCTGTTTGCTAGTATTTTGTTGAGGATTTTTGCATCTATATTCATCAGTGATATTGGTCTGCAATTTTCTTTTTTTGTAGTATCTTTGTCTGGTTTTGGTATCAGGGTGATGGTGACCTCATAGAATGAGTTTGGGAGTGTTCCTTCCTCTGCAGTTTTTTGGAAGAGTTTGAGAAGGATATGTGTTAGCTCTTTTCTAAATGTTTGATAGAATTCACCTGTGAAGCCATCTGGTCCTGGACTTTTGTTTGTTGGAAGATTTTTAATCACAGTTTCAATTTCATTACTTGTGATTGGTCTGTTCATATTTTCTATTTCTTCCTGGTTCAGTCTTGGAAGGTTATACCTTTCTAAGAATTTATCTGTTTCTTCCAGGTTGTCCATTTTATTGGCACAGAGTTGCTTGTAGTAGTCTCTTAGGATGCTTTGTATTTCTGTGGTGTCTGTTGTTACTTCTTTTTCATTTCTAATTTTATTGATTTTAGTCCTCTCCCTCTTTTTCTTGATGAGTCTGGCTAAAGGTTTACCAATTTTGTTTATCTTCTCAAAGAATCAGCTTTTAATTTTATTGATCTTTGCTATTGTTTTCTTTGTTTCTATTTCATTTATTTCTGCTCTGATCTTTATGATTTCTTTCCTTCTACTAACTTTGGGTTTTGTTTGTTCTTCTTTCTCTAATTGCTTTAGGTGTAAGGTTAGATTCTTTATTTGAGATTTTTCTTGTTTCTTGATGTAGGATTGTATTGCTATAAACTTCCCTCTTAGAACTGCTTTTGCTGCACCCCATAGGTTTTGGATCATTGTGTTTTTGTTGTCATTTGTCTCTGGGTATTTTTTTATTTCCTCCTTGATTTCTTCAGTGATTTCTTGGTTATTTAGTAATGTATTGTTTAACCTCCATGTGTTTGTGTTTTTTACGTTTTTTCCACCTGTAGTTGATTTCCAATCTTATAGTGTTGTGCTCGGAAAAGATGCTTGATATGATTTCAGTTTTCTTAAATTTACCAAGGCTTGATTTGTGATCCAAGATGTGATCTATCCTGGAGAATGTTCCGTGTGCACTTGAGAAGAAAATGTAATCTGCTGTTTTTGGATGGAATGTTCTAGAAATATCGATTAAATCTATCTGGTCTATTGTGTCATTTAAAGCTTATGTTTCCTTTTAAATTTTCTATCTGGGTGATCTGTCCATTGGTGTAAGTGAGGTGGTAAAATCCCCCACTATTATTGTGTTGCTGTCGATTCCCTCTTTTATAGCTGTTATCATTTGCCTTATGTATTAGGGTGCTCCTATGTTGGGTCCATATATATTTATAATTGTTATATCTTCTTCTTGGATTAATCCCTTGATCATTATGTAGTGCCTTTCCTTCTATCCCATAATATTCTTTATTTTAAAGTCTATTTTATCTGATATGAGTATTGCTGCTCCAGCTTTCTTTTGATTTCCATTTGCATGGAATATCTTTTTCCATCCCCTCACTCTCAGTCTGTATGTGTCCCTAGGTCTGAAGTGGTCTCTTGTAGACAGCATATATATGGGTCTTATTTTTGTATCCATTCAGCTAGCCTGTGTCTTTTGGTTGGAGCATTTAATCCATTCACATTTAAGGTAATTATCGATATGTATGTTCCTAGGACCATTTTCTTAATTGTTTTGGGTTTTTCTGGGTTTGTTTTTTTTTTTTTGCAGTACACGGGCCCCTCACTGTTGTGGCCTCTCCCATTGCGGAGCACAGGCTCCAGACGCACAGGCTTAGCGGCCATGGCTCACGGGCCTAACCGCTCCGCGGCATGTGGGATCTTCCCAGACGGGGGCACAAAGCCGTGTCCCCTGCAACGGCAGGTGGACTCTCAATCACTGCACCACCAGGGAAGCCCTGGGTTTGTTTTTGTAGGTCCTTTTCTTCTCTTGTGTTTCCCACTTAGAGAAGTTCCTTTAGCATTTGTTGTAGGGTTGGTTTCGTGGTGCTGAATTCTGTTAGCTTTTGCTTGTCTCTAAAGCTTTTGACTTCTCCGTCAAATCTGAATGAGATCTTTGCCAGGTAGAGTAATCTTGGTTGTAGGTTCTTCCCTTTCATCACTTTAAATATATTGTGCCACTACCTTATGGCTTGTAGAGTTTCTGCTGAGAAATCAGCTGTTAACCTTATGGGAGTTCCCTTGTATATTGTCATTTTTCCCTTGTTGCTTTTAATAATTTTCTTTGTCTTTAATTTTTGTCAATTTGATTACTCTGTGTCTTGGTTTGTTTCTCCTTGGGTTTATCCTGCCTGGGACTCTCTGCGCTTTCTGGACTTGGGTGGCTGTTTCCTTTCCCATGTTAGGAAAGTTTTCGACTATAATCTCTTCATATATTTTCTTGGGTCCTTTCTCTCTCTCTTCTCCTTCTGGGGCCCCTATAATGGGAACGTTGGTGCATTTAATATTGTCCCAGAGGTCTCTTAGGCTGTCTTCATTTCTTTTCATTCTTTTTTCTTTATTCTGTTCCATGGCAGTGAATTCCACCATTCTGTCTTCCAGGTCACTTATCTGTTCTTCTACCCCAGTTATTCTGCTATTGATTCCTTCTAGTGTATTTTTCATTTGAGTTATTGTATTGTTCATCTCTGTTTGTTCTTTAATTCTTCTAGGTCTTTGTTAAACATTTTTTGCATCTTCTCGACCTTTACCTCCATTCTTTTTCCAAGGTCCTGGATCATCTTCACTATCATTATTCTGAATTCTTTTTCTGGAATGTTGCCTATCTCCACTTCATTTAGTTGTTTTTCTGGGGTTTTATCTTGTTCTGGTACATAGTCCTCTGCCTTTTCATTTGTCTGCCTTTCTGTGAATGTCGTTTTCGTTCCACAGGCTGCAGAATTGTAGTCTGGTGAAAAAGGCTATCTAAGAGCCTTGTGCAAGCTTCCTGATGGGAGGGACTATTGGTGGGTAGAGCTGGGTGTTGCTCTGGTGGGCAGAGCTCAGTAAAACTTTAATCTTCTGTCTGATGATGGATGGGGCTGAGTTCCCTCGCTGTTGGTTGTTTGGCCTGAGGTGACCCAGCACTGGAGCCTACAGGCTCTTTGGAGGGGCTCATGGCGGACTCCAGGAGGGCTCACGCCAAGGAGTACTTCCCAGAACTTCTGCTGCCAGTGTCCTTGTCCCCGCGGTGAGCCACAGCCACACCCCGCCTCTGCAGGAGACCCTCTACCACCAGCAGATAGGTCTGGTTCAGTCTCCCTTGGGGTCACTGCTCTTTCCCCTGGGTCCCGCTGGGCACACTACTTTGGGTGTGCCCTCCAAGAGTGGAGTCTCTGTTTCCCCCAGTCCTGTCAAAGTCCTGCAATCAAATCCCGCTAGCCTTCAAAGTCTGATTCTCTGGGAATTCCTCCTCCCATTGCCGGACCACCAGGTTGGGAAGCCTGACGTGGGGCTCAGAACCTTTACTCCGGTGGGTGAACTTCTGTGGTATAAGTGTTCTCCGGTTTGTGAGTCACCCACCCAGCGGTTATGGGATTTGATTTTATGGGGATTGCGCCCCTTGTACCATTTCATTGTGGCCTCTCCTTTTTCTTTGGATGTGGGGTATCTTTTTTAGTGAGTTCCAGTGTCTTCCTTTCGATGATTGTTCAGCAGTTAGTTGTGATTCTGGTGCTCTCACAAGAGGGAGTGAGCACATGTCCTACTCTGCCATCTTCTGCCTATTCACCGAAACTCTTTTTTTTTTTTTAACTCTTTTCAGTCCTTGAGTTTTCTTCTTTTTTTTCAACATATTTGATCAGTGGTTGTGTTTAGCTTGTTTTCTAAAACAACTGTAAATGATAACTCCTCCATTTTGGTTGTTTTAAATTCACTTTGTTCTAAAAAAAAAATCTTGAGTTGTTTTCTTTCTTCTGACACTGTGTCTCTCAGGGAGGCTTCTGCCAACTAACCTCAGATCAGGGTGCGTGCCAATTAGTAGTATAAGCCATGAGTCCCTGCACCGGGATACACTTGGTAACTGTTTGAGGGCTCATCGCAAGCAAGGCATTGTGCTAGTTGCTGATTTGAATATAAAGATGCATCAGAACAACAGCCCTCCAGGAATTTACAGTCTCATAATGCAAGTATCTAAATTAGTCTGCATTCACTCAGCACCAAATCTATCTTTTATTGTGGCACCTGCTACTTGTGTTAATGGTTCTTAGCAATTATTTATGACACAAAATAGATTCAGAGCCAAGAATGGTACACTGTGTTAGAGAGGTTTAAGACAGTTCATTTACAATACTGCATTCTTGTTTTCCCTCTCTTTTTCCTTTTACTGTTGATAGAGCTAAAACAAACGTAAGTCACCACAAGTGAATGTTAAAACATGGGCTATTACTTGAGATCAGCATTATATATCATCTTCTATCCTGTTGAGTTAATGATGCCACATTCACTTTGTGATCTTCTCCCCTCTTTGTTCTTCAGCTATACCAGCCTTTAACACATCATGCCCCATCCTGCCTTAGCACCTTTGGACATATAATACATTTTGTTGGGAATGTTCACCCTCCTTGTTTTTTCCTACTTATCCTTTGGAGCTCAGTTCTGTTGTCACTTTTCAAAGAAGCCTTTCCTGACCTCCCAGACACAGTAGAGTCTCCCCATTAAGACACCCATGGTACCCTTCATGGACTTGTTCCTTTTGTAAGTAAGCAACTGAGTAATTGATTATTTGTTTGACTTCCCTGGTAGAAAATATATTCATAAGGGCAACGATGCCATGTCTCTGTTCACAGCTGTATCCCCAGCTTCTGGCAGAAATTGCTGTATAAATATTTGATGAACCAGTGAAAAAATCAGATTTAAGTGTGTAAGTATATGCTGTTGTAGAATGGCTCCAAAGAATCATATATCAATAGATTTCATTTCTGACAAACCCAGTCTGATAGTTCTCATTAGCAGAGCAGCGTTTATTCATTTATCAATCAAATACCTCTTTTGTATCTGGGCTAGGTGGTGAGAATCTGAAAATGAATTCACTGTTCCCTCAGGAGGCTCACAGTCTAGTGTTAGATACAGACGTGTACATAGTGAGGGTGCAGCTGACAGACGTCTGCTCTGCAGGACTGCTTTATACCTTAATGAGGGAGCTGGAGGGGGTGACTGAATAGCCTAGAAGTGGGAGTTAGGGAACGTTTCACAGAGCCAAGTCTCGAAGGATGAGTAGGAGTTCCCTTAGTGGAGAGAGCAAACCACTGGCAGAGGCGGGAGATGCAAGAGCATGGTGCGTCTGAAGCATCTAAAGGACTCTGGAAGGAGTTCCCTGGCGGCCCAGTGGTTAAGACTCCGTGCTTTCACTGCTGAGGACGCGGTCCAGCCTCTTGTTGGGAAACTAAGATCCTGCAAGCCGTGCAGTGCAGCCAAAGAAACTAAAAATAAACAAGATAAAGGGCTCTGGAATTCAAGCAGTGACATCGGGAAGGCACCACACCCAAGTGTTCTCACTCCTTCCTGACTCTAACCTCATCTCTGACCAACCCTCCTGCTCTGCTCTGTGCTGCAACCGCCCCTCGGCCTGCTTCTTGAATGCTCTCCACTGATTCCTGCCTTCGAGCTTTGTGCCTGCTGCTCCCCCTGCCTGGAGCTCTGTTACCCAAGATCTTCCCTTTCTCATCATTTGGAGCTCACCTCAAAGATCACTTCTTCTAAGGGACCTTCCCTGACCATTTTATTTACCTGTGACTTTACCATTTTATTATCTTCCTGTCACTCATCACTAAAATTTTTCATATCTAAAATCACTTCATGTCTAAAATTTTTATTTACTTGTTTACACATTTTAAAAATTACACCTCTCCCATAGAAGTAAGAAGTTCCATGAGTGTTGGGACTTTCATCTGCCCTATCCTCACAGGGTCCTTCACACCGAGTGCAGTACCTGGCACATAGTAGGCACTCAAGGCTTTGATTGCGATGAACCTGGAGAGGAACGCAGGGACCCAGACCAGAGAAGGCCATTGGTTGTGGTAAAGAGTTTACCCCTTATAAGCAGTGGGAAACTCAAAAGCTGTTAAGTGGGAGAGCAGTGTGACCAAATTTATATTTTAGAAAGAGTATTCTTAAAGCAGCATGGACAGTGGGTTTGAGGGGAATGAGGCTGAAACTGGAAGTCTCTTTGAAAGCTGTTGCTTATTCAGGTCTCTGATCTCATATCAAAAAGACACCTCAGGACTTCCCTGGTGGCACAGTGGTTAAGAATCCACCTGCCAATGCAGGGGACACGGGTTCGAGACCCTGGTCCAGGAAGATCCCACATGCCGTGGAGCAACTAAGCCCATGCACCACAACTACTGAGCCTGCGCTCTAGAGCTTGCGAGCCACAACTACTGAGTCTGCGTGCTGCAACTACTGAAGCCCGCGTGCCTAGAGCCCATGCTCCGCAACAAGAGAAGCCACCACAACGAGGAGCCTGCGCACCACAACGAAGAAAGTCCTCGGAGATCCAGTGGACTTGGCACTTTCACTGCTGAGGGTGAGGGTTCAATCCCTGGTCGGGGAACTAAGATCCTGCAAGCCACTCGGCCAAAAAAAAAAAAAAAAAAAGAAAGCAATACTAAATAAATAAATAACTACATTGATGAACGTAGTGAATGTAATTTTCATGAATGATTGGGAATCTAAATTGCATTTGAATTGTATGTAGTTGAGGTAGTAGGAAGTGATATGGAAACTGAGAGGGCTTAGTTGGGTGGGGAGGTATCGTGGGTCAAAGATGGGGAGATTTAAGCAAGTTTAGAGAAGACAGTTGCAGGAATGTTTGCAAAATGAAGTGATAGAAGAGACAGGAAGGCATGGATAAAGAGAGTACAGGTGGAGGTGCCAGCCTTAGACTTGGAGAGGGAAAGCTTCTCCTCTGACCCAAGAGTGAGATGCACCATCGCTGTAGGTGTAGCTGGAGGAGTAGAGAGTTGAGGAAAGTCATTTCCTGTGTCCTTACTTCCCTTGAGAAACAGGAGGCAAGTGGTGGCCTAGGGCTTGAGAAATCTAGTGAAAAGTTAGATGTGCCATTGGTGGGGAGTGGAGAGGAAACTAATTAGGGACAAGAGAGAGACTTTCATCATTTTAAGTGACTTTGAGAGAGCAGACGAGCTTGTATCTCATAGGTATGGTACCAATTCACAAGGTTATGGGACTTTCCTCCAACTCCTCTCAATGGTTCTGACATTGAAAGTGAACCCAGAAGAAAGTTAGATTAATCCCAGATTAGGTATTGAAAAGGTACATAGTTAACTTGTAAGTCAAGGGGTAGAGAGTGACATCACCAAAATAGTGGAGTGGGAAGCTATAGGGGTTGGTCCCTCCACCAAAGCAATTGTTGATTTGGAGAGATTGGAATAAGCTCTTTCAGAACTCTGGAACCTGATCCGACCTTATAACAGCTAGGGGACTGCTGGATAAAGGTAGAGGCTGCTATCCTTGGGTAAGAGAGGACATGTGCAAACCAGCCACCAGCCTCCATTCTTCAGCCCTACTGCACATGTGGGGAAAGCGGCCCACATTCCAGGAATGAGGGCTGAGAACTTTGTCCTACCAAAATGTGGGCCTATGTACTTTGGTAGATTTTGCAATGCCCTGCAGAACTGGCACAGATGCTTACCTAGGTTCTGGCCCTCTCAGCTGCAGTTGCTTCCTTTGGCAGCGTCTGTTGGAAGATTTAAAGGGCCAGTATCTTTTGGGGGTTCGCGAGGCCACACATTTTAGAAAATGTTCGTCAGATCACTAGCCGATCACAGAGAAAACATAACAGACGTTTCAGAAACTTCAGCGACCACACACCAACAAGGAATACATACTTTGCCAAAGTAGTTTGGAAAAGTCGCAAATTGACAGCCCTCAGCCAGGAAGAAATGACAATCCCTGAGGAGTGGGAAAAGCAGATTTCTAGAGTTATTACACTTATTTTCAAAGGAATAAAACTTGAAAAAATCTCACTCACCTGAGTTAAGTAATTAGTCAACTTAAGGAATGTTTGAATTTATCTGTTAAAAACTGAAATTATACATTAAGGTATAATACTACACATTACAAAAACTGTATAAAACCATACAGTTCAGGATTCATGCCTTTCCTTAAAACCTTTTCAACTCCCTTAATTACTCGGTCTTTCCTGTAAACGGCACCTCCCAGTATTCAACCTCACAAGTTATTAAAGCAAGGTGCATTTTTATACCTTAATCTAACAAAAAGAAAAATCAATGTGTGTGAGATTATGACAGATTTGTTTCACTCATGCATTACTCTCATATTCTATAATATATTCAAGTTTGCTTTCATCTAAAATTAATGTCTCCAAATACTTATTAAGGAAACCTGTAGTTCCAAACACTGCCCATGCACCGTCTGGAAGGGGCAGCCTAGCTGAGAAGGCATCTAACTGTGTGGCATTAAAAGTGTTAAAACAGTCAATATGCAATATTGATTATAAGAGCAAATATTGCAGGTTTCATCACATTTGAGGAGCTGGAAAATTGTCTTACTCTTTGACTTAGTAATCTCACACTTAGGAGCGAAGGAGATTTGGGGGAAATAACTCAACAGCAGTGCCTCAAAACGTAACCTTTGGAAATAGGGTCATTGCAGATGTAATTATTTAAATTAGGATGAGATCATAATGCAGGATGAGGTGGACTCCTCATCAAATATGACTGGTTTCCTCATATGAAGACTGCCATGTGAAGACAGACACAGGGAGAACACCATGTGAAGAAGGAAAGATTGCTGCAAACTACCAGATCCTCCCAGGCAAGGGAGGATCCCCTTACAGGTTCCAGAGGGAGGACGGCCCTGCTAACACCATGATTTTGGACTTCTGGCCTCCAGAACCGTGAGACAATACATTGCTATTGTTTTAGTCACCCAATTTGTGACCTTTGTTATGGCAATCCAAGGAAACTAATACGGTGGTCACTTGGTTTTATACCAGGGAGCCATGACCAGACAATAGGGAAAGAACAGTCTCTTCAACAAATAATGCTGAGAAAACTGGACATCCACTTGCAAAAGGAAGAAGTTAGACTCTTACCATATACCACATACAAAAATTAACTTAAAAAAATGGATAAAACACTAACTTTAAAACAGAAAACTATAAAACTCTTAGAAGAAAACAGAGGAAATCTTCATTACTGTGGATTTAGCGATGACTTTTTTTAAAATTTATTTTATTTTTGGCTGCGTCGGGTCTTCATTGCTGCCCCGTGGGCTTTCTCTAGTTGCGGCGAGCGGGGGCTACTCTTCGTTGCAGTGTATGGGCTTCTCATTGCTGTGGCTTCTCATTGTGGAGCATGGGCTCTAGGAGCACAGGCTTCAGTAGTTGTGGCTCACGGGCTCAAAGAGTGCAGGCTCAGTAGTTGTGGCTTGCTGGCTTCAGAGCGCAGGCTCAATAGTTGTGGCTCATGGGCCCAGCTGCTCAGCGGCATGTGGCATCCTCCCAGACCAGGGCTTGAACCTGCGTCTCCCACATTGGCAGGCAGATTCCCAACCACTGCGCCACCAGGGAAGCCCCAGCAATGACTTCTTAAATGATATCAAAAATACAGCTAACAGGGACTTCCCTGGCAGTCCAGTGGTTGAGATTTTGCAGGTTCGATCCCTGGTCAGGGAACTAAGATTCCGCATGCTGCACGGCCAAAATAAGATTTTTTTAAAAAAAAAGAAAAAGTGCAGCTAACAAATGAAAAAAATAGGTAAGTTGAATTTTATCAAAATTAAAAACTTTTGTGCATCAAAGAATACTATCAAGATATTTTCTTCTATTTATGATGAGTAATTTTTCTTTAATTTTCTTAACTATTGGAACTGTCCAAAGTAGAAACTGAGAAGAGCCCTAAATTTAGTACAGAATAATAAGAAATAAAGTCATGCTGAAATTATTTTGACATAACGAATAATTTGCATTTTAAAAATGTCTGAGGGCTTCCCTGGTGGCGCAGTGGTAGAGAGTCCGCCTGCCAATGCAGGGGACACGGGTTCGTGCCCCGGTCCGGGAGGATCCCGCATGCCATGGAGCGGCTGGGCCCGTGAGCCATGGCCGCTGAGCCTGCGCGTCCGGAGCCTGTGCTCCGCAACAGGAGAGGCCACGACAGTGAGAGGCCCGTGTACCGCAAAAAAAAAAAAAAAAAAGTCTGAAAAATTTTATAGCCATTGATATCTTAAATCTACAGTTAGATGTCTGAAAACTGACTGAAGCATGTAATATGGAAGGTATGTGTCTTGGTATGTTTGGTTTGTAATTTAAGATGGAGGACTAAAACAATAGGAGAGGAACTTCCCTGTGGCACAGTGGTTAAGAATCCACCTACCAGTGCAGGGGACACAGGTTCGAGACCCAGTTCGGGAAGATCCCACATGCTGCGGAGAAGCTAAGCCAGTGCGCCACAACTGCTGAGCCTGCGCTCTGGAGCCTGCAAGCCACAACTACTGAGCCCATGTGCCTAAAGCCCGTGCTCCACAACAAGAGAAGCCACCGCAGTGAGAAGCCCGCGCACCGCAACGAAGAGTAGACCCTGCTTGTTGCAACTAGAGAAAGCCTGCGCACAGCAACGAAGACCCAACGCAGCCAAAAATAATTAAATAATAATAATAAATAAATAAATAAATTTATTAAAAAATAACAATAGGAGAATCACTTCTCTGATTTGCAGTAACGATAATCGTGATCGTTTGGATCACTAAAGGAAAAAGACGTACCATATTCATGATGTATGTGAATGCTGTGATCCCATTAATAAAGGTGAAAAACAGAAAGAAAAAAAAGGACACTTTAAAGTAAGTGAAAACTCATAAAATGGGAGAAAATATTTGCAAATCATATATTTGATAAAGAATTAATATCCAGAGAATATAAATAACTCTGACAGCTCAGCAACATCACCAAAGCCTAAACCTAATTCATAAATGGACAAAGGGTTTAAATAATATTCAAGTGGTCAACTAGCACATGAAAAGGTGCTCAATATCATTAGTCATTGGGGAAATGCAAATCAAAACCACAATGAGATACCACTTCACATCTCCCAGGATGGCTATAATTTTTTAAATGTAAACTAACAAGTGTTGGTGAGGATATGGAAAAATTGGAACTCTTACATACTGGTTGCTGGAATGTCAAATGGTGCAGCTGCTGTGGAAAACCATTTGGCAGTTCCTCAGAAACTAAACCTAGGGGACTTCCCTGGTGGCGCAGTGGTTGAGAGTCCGCCTGCCAATGCAGGGGACACGGGTTTGAACCCTGGTCCGGGAAGATCCTACATGCCGCGGAGCAACTAAGCCCATGCGCCACAACTGCTGAGCCCACATGCTGCAACTACTGAAGCCCATGAGCCTAGAGCCCGTGCTCCGCAACAAGAGAAGACACTGCAATGAGAAGCCCTCGCACCACAGCAAAGCGTAGACCCTGCTCTCCACAACTAGAGAAAGCCCACGTGCAGCAATGAAGACCCAACGCAGCCAAAAATAAATATATAAATAAGAAACTAAACACAGAATTATCATATGACCAAGCAATTCTAATCCTAGGTATATACCCAAAAGAATTGAAAACAGGGACTCAGATATTTGTACAGCAGTGTTTGTAGCAGCATTATTTACAGTAGGAAGAAGGTGGAAACAGCCCAAGTGTTTGGAAATAGTGCTGATGGTTACACAACATTAATGCCACTGTACTGTGTACTTAAAAATGGTTGAAATGGTAAATTTTATGTTATGTATATTTTACCACAATTTAAAAAAGAGAGAGTCGAGGGATAGACAGTGTGTGAAGGCAAGTTATTAAAAGTAATAGACCATGTAAGTAAGCCTAGTAGGAAAGTAAGCCTAGGAGGGGTCGGTAAGAAGGAAAGGGAATGTTTGAGGGATTAAAGGATGCAGTAAGTCTGAAGGGAAGGTATTTAGGGAGTAAGATTGAGAGAACTGAAATAATAGCAAGAAGTATTGACTGATATATTAGAATGTTAGGATTTCTTTTTCTTTTTGGTTAATTTGCCTTATTTATTTATTAGCAAATTGGGATTGCAATATATGTAAAGTTTTTATCCTGATTTTTTTCCCTTTAATATTATACTGTGGGCATTTCCCCGTCATTAACCTATTGTTGTATAGCAAAGGTGTATAGCAAAGTGATAGAATTTCGTGGTAGAATGTTTCCAGGTGATGAGTTGAGGATGTGACCATGGGTGAGGACTGCTTAAAAAGAGTGGGAAATGACAGTCTTGGGAATTGAACGTGGTCAGTCACATAGGAGGAGGCCTGGAGGGAGCACAGAAGGCCAGCCTGAGCTGGATGTTGAAGCTGAGTGGATGGCAGTGGTTGATTTGTAGGAGCCTCAGAGGAAAAACGTTTATTTCAACTCTATTTCTTAGTGCTGTGCTTTTATTGTAGTATTGACCCAGAGTTTGTTGAATTTCTTTTTCTTGGACAAATTTTGGGAAGCCTGGGAAGGTCGCCAGTCAGGGGCTGAACCAGTCCTAAAGTTGAGAGGTTTAAAACAGGCTCAGGGGTTTCCCTGGCGGTGCAGTGGTTAAAAATCAACCTGCCAATGCAGGAGACACAGCTTTGAGCCCTGGTCCGGGAAGATCCCACATGCCACGGAGCAACTAAGCCCATGCGCCACAACTACTGAGCCTGTGCTCTAGACCCCGCGAGCCACAACTACTGAGCCCGCATCCCACAACTACTGAAGCCCACATGCCACAACTATTGAAGCCCACGCACCTAGAGCCCGTGCTCTGCAAAAAGAGAAGCCATCACAATAAGAAGCCCGTGCACCGCAACGAAGAATAGCCCCCGCTTGCTGCAACTAGAGAAAGCCCATGTGTAGCAACAAAGACCCAACGCAGCCAAAAATAAATAAACTTATAAAGAAAAAAAAAACAGGCTCAGGCTACATTTTAGCTGTTCTGTAGGTACAGAAGTTTTTATCTGATTGTGTATATTAAGATAAGTAAAATGAAAAGAGAAAATATTGGCTTCTTTGTCTTGCTTTTAAAATTGTATGAGCAAGTCTTTGAAGGCTTTTCATCAGTTTTGTTTTTGGAAGTGTATACATTGTAATGCTTCAAAAAGAAGATTTTTTGGATAGAATCTGATCTAAAATTTTATACTGTACATCACATAATTGTTACAAAGTGTGTTCAATTTATCAAATCAAAGAGAAGAAGGCATTCAGAAAGCCCCAATTAATTAAATCATATGTTGAAATTACAGTTTGGCTTCTAATTTTGTTTTCTCTTGTGACAGATCTTTTATATAATATAGTCTCTGATTTATATTGAGTCTCAAAATACTGTTTCCATTTTTCTTAGGAAAACGGGAAAGCATTTCCACAACTTCATTAGTTGGCAAGACCTAAGAGCTATTGAACTTGTAAAATCTTGGAATAGTTCTCTTTTAATGAAGGTAATATTTTTCTTATGTTCGGTGATTTGGTTGTTGCTGTTTTTTCCTGTAAATGTCCTTTAGCCGTAGGCAGAATTGTACCATTGACTGATGATGTCTTAGGACATTAAGCAGAAAATACACACTTGCACACTCCCCACCCCAGTGAAATTTAATAGTAGTCACCCAAGAGCGTGCTGGTGGACCGAAGTCCTTAACAGCTGCACATCAGGAACTGATGAGGAGGTTTGGGGTGGACCAGAGGTTCACAAGTTAGTGAGAATTCATTTCCATTCCTGGAGAAATTGAAAAAATACGGACTATGTCCAGAAAAGGTACAGACTATGTCCAGGTTTTATCATCTTTTGCTATAAAAATGGTTAATGGATGTTGAGATAGATAACTGGCTGACTGCCACAAGCTTTCACCATGATGCCTGGCAAATGATGATGCTGATGACTACAGTGACAGCCGTAGTAGCATCTCACTCTGAAGTGTGAGACTACCGAGTTAAAGAGCGAGACAATTTTCCAGCTCCTCAAATATGTTGAAACCTGCAATATTTGGTCTTACAATCAATATTGCATATTGATTGTTTTAATGCTTCTAATGCCGCACAGTTAAATGCCTTCTCAGTTAGGCTGCCCCTACCAGGTGGTGCATGGGGAGTGTCTGCAGCATCAGTTTTCCTTGATAAGTGTTCGGAGACATTAATTTTATATGAAAACAAACTTGAATACATTATAGAATATGACAGCAATGCACGAGTGAAACAAATCTGCCATAGGCCCACCCACAATGATTTTTTTTGTTAGTTTAATATATAAAAATGCACCTTGCTTTAATAACTTGTGAGGCTGAATACTGAGAGGTGCTGTTCATGGGAAAGATAGAGTAAGAGAGTTGAAAGTGGTTTTAAGGAAATATTGTGAACTTTGAATGATATAATTTAAAATTATACTATTTATAATGTGCAGTGTTATACTTTAATATATAATTTTAGTTTTTAATAGGTCAAGTCATTAGATGTTCCTTAAGTTAGTCAGTGAGGTGTTTAATAAAACTTTTATTCCTTTTAAAATAAATTGTGAAAACATTTATTTCTGTAGTATAAGCCCCAGATCTCAAATCGTGATGAAAAACTGACATCAAGCACAAAACTGAGCATTTAAAGCACTTGTCTACTTGATATTGAACAGGTATATGATATAAGTTTTGGCCTCTCTTAGCAGAGAAATGCACGCAAACAGACTCATGGAGTTTAGCACACAAAATTGCAGAGCTGGTCCTGCCAGTGAAGGAACCCTACCCTATAATCATCCTTTTCCAGATGCTTATGGTCTGTTGACTCAGGTTCTTGGAAATGTTTAGGGAGGATGTGCCAAAGCGGGCACCAAGGTCATGCGTTTAGCCAAGGCTACCCACAGGCAAAGTGGTGAAGTAATTGGGGCGTGGTGGCAATCTCCTGGCACCACAGTTTCCTCCAGTCACGCCAGGCACCCATGCTTCCTCTCACTGTTCCGATTCTTGCCTGTTGGTTGCTAAGGCTTCTCTTTGCTTTCAGCATAAAAGTCCCAACTCCTTACCAGAGTTTGACCCTGTCTCCAGCTCTGACCCCTTCCCAGACCCCTCTCTCCCTGAAGTTGCTAAGGATTAGGCTCCAGCTTTGTCAGCCCTCAAGCCCTTTCTTACCTGAAGGCCCTCGTATCTGCAAGGGGCTCTCTCTGCCACCATGGCTGGATCCTTCTCATCCTTCAGGGCCCAGCCTCACCACCACCTCCTCTGTGGGAGCCCTTCTCTGCCATCCTATTCATAGTAGCACTCCTCACCCCCCCAATCCGATCTCTATTACTGTCCTTTATTTCTTTCACAGCACTCATCAAATTTCAGAGACTCTGAGATGTACATTTCTTAATTGAAGTTTTAATTGAGGTCATTGCAGATTCACATGCAGTTGTAAGAAATAATAGAGATCCCTTACAGGCTTTGCAGTTTCTCCCAGGGGTAACATTTTACAAAACTATAGCATAATGTTACAACCAGGATATTGACATTAATATAATCCATAGATCTTATTCAGATTTCCCCAGTTTTACTTGTACTCAGTTCCATCTGTAGGTATGTGTATGTGTTTTAGTTTCTGTACAGTTTTTTCCATATGTTCACGTATCTGTCACCGCACGGATGATGAACAGACGCGGAACTGTTCCATCACTACAAGGATCCCTCCCTCATGTTGCTTTTCATAACCACATCCACTGCTCTCCTGTGTACCTCCCCACCCTCTCCCATCCCTAGCTCCTTGCAACCACTAATCTGTCCTCCATTACACATTTTTCTCATTTCAAAAATGTTATATATGTGGAATCATGCAGCATAAAACATGTTTTTGATTTGCTTTTTTCACTTAGTATGATTCTCTGGAGAATGCAGGTTGTTACATGTATCAATAGCTTGTTTCCTCTGTATTACTGAGTTGTATTCAGTGGTACAGATGTACCACCTGTTGAGGGACATCTGTGCTAATTCCAGTTTGGGGCTATGACAAATAAAGCTGTTATGAACATTTGTTTATGGAATTTTATGTGAACATAAGTTTTCATTTCTCTGAGATAAATACCCCAAGAGGATGATTGCTAGGTTATAGGGTAACTGCATGTTTTATTTTGTAAGAAACTGCCATACTTTTTCCCCAAGTGGCTGTACCATTTGCATTCCCACCAGCAATGTATGAGTTATAAGACATACATTTTTTTTTTCCAATTTTGAAAAGGATGATTTTTAACTAGGATACATTTTTTAATCATCAGGGGTTTTTTGGTCATTTTAACCATAATTTATATCTTACAATTATGTCATAATTTAACTAGCAGGATTTTTTACTTTTTTGCTAGTACATTAAATAGTGGTTCATCTTACAACCAGTGTCTTCTTAGATTATCTCATTTATTGATTTGATTACGTATTTGTCTGTCTCTTCCCACTAGAATGTAAATTTCAAGAAGGCAGGGATTCTGCCTCTTGTTCACTCTGTTTTCTCAGGACCTAGCACACTTCTTGGTACATGGAAGGTACTCAATAAATATTTGTTAAATATATGAACAAAAGTGTTCCTCGTTCATATGTTGACTAAAAGTGCAGGTATTAGAACTCTTAGTACTTTTTGTGTGCCCCTGCCAAAGTATCTGCATTTTAACAGAAGATCCCTGAAGGATCCTAAATCTAGGTTTTTATACGGAAAAGTATAAAAGTATAAAAGTATAAAAGAAGTATAAAAGAAGTTCTTCTTATGGAAGAAGAACTCATTTCAGTTCGAAATGTTTCTTAACATATAACACATCAGAAGAAGGATTCTGGGTGTTCACCTTAAATACTTTAAAAAAGTCTTATATTTAATAAGTAATGTAAAATATAAGGAAGTGCAGAAGGTTTGAGTACTGAACAGGGTGAAAAGGACGGTACAGACTTTCAGGTATAACGATGAATAAGGTCTGGGGATCTAATGCATAATATGGTGACTAGTTCATAATACTGTATCGTATAACTGAAATTTGCTAAGGGAGTAGAGCATAAATGTTTTCACCAAAAAGAAAAAAAGGTGAAAAAAATTAAAATGAGCCTCATTGTTCAAAAAAAAAAAAAGACAAAACTGAAATGTAGAGAGAACTGAGTCTACACATTTCTTGATTGATGCATTATGCTAAAAATGAAAGAAAAATAAATTTATTTCTATTTTAAATAAATAAACCAAAATCTTTCCATTTATTTTGGGGAGGGGTGGGAATAATAGGAAAAAAATGCATAAAGTAGGTAAGTTCTCTATAAATGAATGTTTTGTCCAACATCAGTTTCAGAAGTTGAATTGTCCATCTGCGTCCTTCTAGTTAGGTAGCAGGATAAGGGTTCATTTTGTTGTGGTTTTTTTGGGTTTCTTTAGTATGTCTTACAAACCTTAAAACTCAATGCTAGTTTTCTGTATAAGGCTTTTTTTTTTCAGCTAAAGGTTTTGCATACGAAAAAGTAAATTGAAAACTGTATGTTTCATCTTCAATCATTAGATAAATATAAATAGTATTAAATAAAATCTCTTATCCCAAATTTTAAGCACTTAATGTGTAGGGGGAGCTTCCCTTCTGAGTTAATACTAACTTGATTAAAAATATATTTCTAATAGAAAAATAGCCTTCTCCCTTGACTCTCTACCTTTACTTCCATAGTTAAAAATAGGTAAAGAGGTAGAAAATAGTTATTTTTAAAAGACTTTTATAAGTACTTGAGCCTCTAGTGTTTGCTAAAGAAGTTCATAGTAGATGTGTCACATTTCATAATTTAGAATGCAAATTGTCCTCTTAGGGTGCTTTGCTCGATCTCCTTAAGTGCTGAGAACACTTTATAAGTAGTTAAATAAATTGTTTGCTATTGGGTTTGTTTGCATGTGTATGAAACTTAATATAGAAACATCAAACACCATTAAATGCATTTTCCTAAAATATCTTTTTTTTTAAAATAGCTCATACACAGCTCCTGCCGAGTGCTGCACTTTTTCACTAGAAGTAAACGATTTTTAGCAGCCAGTTTGTTCACTTTCACAACCCAACATGTTTCTTTGAGATTGGCCTGGATTTTGCAGAACCTGGCTGAGGTAAGGAAAGAGTGTGTGTGTGTGTGTGTGTGTGTGTGTGTGTGCGCGTGCGCGCACGCGTGTGTGTGTGTGTGTGTGTGTGTGTCTAGATTACAGGGATGAAAAAACTGCAAGGAATAAAGATAATAATTTGCTTATTTGAGGGAAAATTAAGTGTCCACCACATTGGGGTGGAAGACAAGGAATCCTTACTCAGTTTGTTTTTTTAAAACCTTTTTATTGTGAGTCATGGCACATATAGAAAAGTGAACAAAACAAAAATGTACCACTCAGTGATATTTTGTGGAGCAAATATCTGTGTAACACTACTCGAATCAAGAACTAGAACACTGTGGCACTATGTATTACATTTTCTTTCCACTTTTACAATTTACATGTTTATTCCTCAACACTACACTCTAGCTTTCTTTGCCTGAATATTTTTGAAATTTGTAAATGGAATCATACAGTGCTTATTCTTTTGTGTCTGACTCCTTTTGCTTAACATATTTGTGAAATATGACCAAATTTTATGTAAATTAATTTCCTTATATTTTCATTGCTATTTAGTGTTCAGTATATGATTTTACATAGTTTATCCATTTATCCATTTTGTTCATGTACATTTGAGTTATTTCCAAATGTACATTTTGGGCCATTATGAATAATGCTATGTAAATGCATTTCTGCTGTATCTATACATGGGAATGGAATTTTTAGGGCATGAATGTGTATATATATTTTCACCTTTCGTGGATAATATCAAACATTTTCCCACAGTTTTTGACAATTTACACACCCCTCATCAGCGAAGGAGGGAATTTATAATTTCATTTACCATCATAATTGATATTATCAGTCTTTTTTTTTTTTTTTTTTTTTGCGGTACGCGGGCCTTCACTGTTGTGGCCTCTCCCGTTGCGGAGCACAGGGTCCGGACGCGCAGGCTCAGCGGCCATGGCTCACGGGCCCAGACGCTCCGCGGCATGTGGGATCTTCCCGGACCGGGGCACGAACCCGTGTCCCCTGCATCGGCAGGCGGACTCTCAACCACTGCACCACCAGGGAAGTCCTATAAGTCTTTTTAATTTTAGTCATTTTGGTGGGTAGGTAGTGATATTTCATTGTGGTTTTAGACTGGATAAAAAAGCAAAATCAAACTATATGCTGCCTTATGGGAGACATACTTTAGATTCAAACATACAAATCAGTTAAAAGTAAATGGATGGAATCTATGCAACGGAAACAGACTCACAGACATAGAGAAGACAGGCTTGTGGTTGCCAAGGGGAAGGGGGAGTGGGGAGGGAAGGATTGAGTGGTTGGGATTAGCACATGCAAACTATTATGTATAGGATGGATAAGCAACAAGGTCCTACTGTATGGTGCAGGGAACTATATTCAATATCCTGTAATAAACCATAATGGAAAAGAATATGAAAGAGAATGTATGTATATGTATATAGAATCACGTGGCTGTAAGGCAGAAATTAACACAACATTGTAAATCAACTATACTTCAATAAAATATTTTTTTAAAAAGCAAATGAGTGGAAAAGATTTCCATGCAAACAGCAACCACAAGCTAAGTGACTAATGTCAGACGAAACAAACTTTAAAAACAAACAAAAAAAATGTTGCTAGAGAAAGTAAGGGCATTTTATAAGAAGAAGTCCATTCATCAGAAATATATAACAATTGGGACTTCCCTGGCATTCCAGTGGTTAAGACTCCACACTTCCACTGCAGGGGGCACAGATTCCATCCCTGGTCAGGGAAGATCCAGCATGCTGAGCTGCGCAACCAAAAAGTATATATACGACAGTAATGCACATAATAACAGTGCTCCGAAATACAGGAAGCAAAAACTGACAGAACTGAAGGTGTAAATAAACAGTTCACCAGTGGTAGTTAGAACAACTAGAGAGAAGATCGACAAGGAAATAGAAAACTTGAACAGCATAAACCAACTAGACCTAATAGACATTTATGGAAAACTAATAACAGCAGAATATACATCCTTCTTAAGTGCACATGGAACCTGCTCCAGGATAGAACATATGCCCCACCATAATACAAGTCTCAATAAATTTAAAAGGACTGAAATTATACAAAGTATTCCTATGACTACAAAGGAATGAAATTAGAAGTAAGTAGCAGAAAGAAATTTGGGAAGTTCAAAAATATGTGGAAATTAAACAAAGCACTTTAAAATAATCAATGGGTAAAAGAAGAAGTGTCAAGAGAAATTAGAAAAATTTTGAGATGAATGAAAATGAAAACACAGTATACTAAGATATGATGTAGCAAGAGTAGTCTTTACAGGGAATTTTAGAACAAGACTATATTACATAGAGAGACTACATGAAAACAAATCTAATATTCTCTCTTAAGACACTGGAAAAAGGTGAGCAAACTAAACCCAAAGCAGGCAGAAGGAAAGTAATATAAAGGCTAGAGTGAAAATTGATGAAACAGAGAATCGAAAAACAGTTGAAAAAATCAACAAAACCAAAAGTTGGTTTGAAAAGATTAGCTAGACTGACAACGAGAAAAAAAAAAGAGAGAAAGATCCAAATAACTGAAATTATGAATGAAAGAGGGAACATTAATTCCAACTTCACAGAAGTACAAAGCTCTATTAAGCAATACTATGAACAAGTGTATGCCAAATTAGATAACTTAGATAAAATGGAAAACTTCCCAGAAATGCACAGACTACCCAAACTGACTCAAGAAGACACATACAAGCGGAATAAATCTTTTGTCCTTTAAAAAAATTAGTACATGTTAATTTTAGAGGAGTTTTAGGTTTACAGAAACATTGAGCAGAAATTACAGAGTTCCCATATTCCCCCCAACACGGTTTTCCTGTTATTAACATCTTGCATTAATATGCTACATTTGTTGCAATTGATGAATCAGCAGTAACACATTATTATAAAATATTATTAATGTAATGTATCTATGATTACAGTGTCATACAAAATAGTTTCATTGACTAAAAATCCCCTGCACTTCATTTATTCATCCCTCTCCTCTTACCCCTGAAATCCTGGCAACCACCGATTTTTTTTTTTAACTGTCTTTATATAGTTTTGCCTTTTCCAGAATGTTGTATAGTTGGAATCATACAGAATGTAGCCTTTTCAGACTGGCTTCTTTCACTTAACAATATGCATTAAAGGTTTCTCCATGTCTTTTTGTGGTTTGATAGCTTATTTCTTTTTACCACTAATTAGTATTTCATTGTGTAGATGTATCACAGTGTGTTTATCCAGTCAGCTATTGAAGGATATCTTATTGCTTCCAGTTTTTGGCAATTATGAATAAAGCTGCTGTCAACATTTGTGTGGAGGTTTTTGTATGAACAAATTTTCACCTCGTTTGGGTAAATACCTAGGTATGTGATTGCTGGATCATATGGTAAGACTATGTTTAGCTTTGTAAGAAACTGCTAAATTGTCTTCCAAAGTGGTTGTACCATTTTGCATTTCTACCAACAGTGAATGGGAGTTGCTTCACATCCTTGCTAACATTTGATGTCAGTTTTGGATTTTAGCCATTCTGATAGGTGTGACATAGTATCTCATTGGTTTAATTTGCAATTCCCTAATACAGGGGTCCCTAACCACTGGTACTGGTCGGCGGTCTGTTAGGAACGGGGTTGCACAGCAGGAGGTGAGTGGTGGGCAAGCGAGCGAAGCCTCATCTGCTGCTCCCCATCGCTCGCATGACCGCCTGAATCCCCCCAGCCGCCGTCCATGGAAAAATTGTCTTCCATGAAACCGGTGTCTGGTGCCAGAAAGGTTGGGGACCCGCTGCTCTAATAGCATATGATGTAGAAATGTGACTCTTCTCTCATTTCTTTTCCTTTGCATTGACAAGGACCTCCAGGATATATTGACGAGAAGGGATGACTACAAACATCCTTTTCTCATTCCTGATCTTGGAACAAAAGCTTTCAACATTTCACATTTAGTATAAATTTCTTTAGCTATCCTTTATCAAATTAAGGAAATTCTCTACTTTTCCTAGTTTGCCAAGACATTTTGTTATGACTGGATGTTGACTTTATCAAACACATTTTCTGTGCTTATTATCTAGATGTGACAACCTGCTTGGCGTTTGTAGGGCATCTTAAATTCATTGTTTGATGTCTGTTGTTGATTTGAAAAATTTCTCAGCCATTATCTTCAAATATAAATTTCTGCTGCATTCTGCTTATCTTCTTTCCTTCTGAAAATCTGATTACATGTATGTTAGACCTTTTGACTAAATCCTTTTTGTCTCTCACTCTGTCTTACATATTTTCTATTCTTTGGTCTCTATGGACTTTATTCAGGATATTTTCTTCTAACCTTTCTTCCAAATCTCTTATCTCTTTGTTTCTAATGTGCTATTATGAAAACCCGTCCATTAAGTTCTTAATTTTTTTAGTTCTAGAATTTCACTTGTTTTCCGCACATAATTAGCATCGTATTTTAAAAGTCCATGGCTATTAATTCCAGTATCTATAGCTCCTATGGACTGTCTCTTTCTCCTCCCCCCACCCCCTGCAATGTTCTCTTGTTTCCTTGTATGCCTGGTTACTTAATTGGTTTTTTAAAAAATTTTAAGCCACTTTATTGAGGTATGATTATTGGCATACAAATAGCTATGCATATTTAATGCATACAACTTGATGAGTTTGGTGAACCTGGCTACTTGTTTGTATGTATGTGTGTGTATATATATACATATATATGTGTGTGTGTGTGTGTGTGTATGTGTGTGTATATATATATGAACTAGACATTGTATTTGTGAGCTTGTGTGTAGAAATTACGAGAGCCTTAACATATGTTGCTCTGGATAGGATCTATGTATGCTTCTTCCATTCTTCTATGCACCAGCATTATCTCAATTCAATTTAATGATTGAGATGGTTCAAAGCTGAGTTGGAGTTCCTATGAGAGCCCATCCTTCTAGTTTACCCTTTCTCCGAGGGTAGAGCCGTTTGGAGTCTTAACCCAATGTGCAGAGGATTGCCCTTGGTCCTCCTACCTTAGGAAGCCCTGATACCTACTCTGTGTCCATCTAGCCTCACAAGGGCCTACTACCTATCAATCAGAGGGCCTGGCTCTCAAATATTTATTTTAATAAATTTATTTATTTTATTTATTTATTTTTGGTTGCATTGGGTCTTTGTTGCTGTGCGTGGGCTTTCTCTGGTTGCAGCGAGCAGGGACTACTCTTCGTTGTAGTGCGCGGGCTTCTCATTGTGGTGGCTTCTTGTTGCGGAGCATGGTCTCTAGGCATGCAGGCTTCAGTAGTTGTGGCACCCAGGCTCAGTAGTTGTGGCGCACGGGCTTAGTTGCTCCGCGGTATGTGGAATCTTCCCGGACCAGGGCTTGAGCCTGTGTCCCCTGAATTGGCAGGCAGATTCTTAACCACTGCGCCACCAGGGAAGCCCTCAAGTATTTTTTGAATGAGTAAATGAACTTACTACCTGGCACACATTATTGCTACTTGCTGAAATACAGATTAACCTTTGTCTAATCTGAAACAAATTTTAGAATCACAATTTCTAAATTTAAGAAGAGTTTGAAATCTAATAATATTACTTTAAGTACTCCATATTTAAGTGGTATAGTACTTGACTCTTCAAAATACTAGTTATAAGTAATCTACAAATGACTTCTTTTTTTGGAACTCATGTCATCTGTCTTCTTTTTTTTTTTTTTTTTTTGCGATACGCGGGCCTCTCACTGTTGTGGCCTCTCCCATTGCGGAGCGCAGGCTCAACGGCCATGGCTCACGGGCCCAGCCGCTCCGCGGCATGTGGGATCTTCCCGGACCGGGGCACGAACCCGCGTCCCCTGCATCTGCAGGCAGACTCTCAACCACTGCGCCACCAGGGAAGCCCATGTCTTCATTTTATTGATCCTTTCTACTGTTAAAATATGATTCATTCTTAAATGTCTCCATTTGCTGTTTTTTTAAATCTCATTTATTTAGCAAGCTTTATTTTTTTAACATCTTTATTGGAATATAATTGCTTTACAGTGTTGTGTTAGTTTCTACTGTATAACACAGTGAATCAACTATATGCATACGTATATCCCCATATCCCCTCCCTCTTGCCTCTCCCTCCCACTCTCCTTATCCCACCCCTCTAGGTGGTCGCAAAGCACTGAGTTGATCTCCCTGTGCCATGCAGCTGCTTCCCACTAGCTGTCTATTTTACATTTGGTAGTATATATATATGTCATATTCCATTGTATATATGTGCCACATCTTCTTTATCCACTCATCTGTCGATGGACACTTAAGTTGCTTCCATGTCCTGGCTATTGTAAATAGAGCTGCAATGAACATTTTGGTACATGACTCTTTTTGAATTATGGTTTTCTCAGGGTATATGCCCAGTAGTGGGATTGCTGAGTCATATGGTAATTCTATTTTTAGTTTTTTAAGGATCCTCGATACTGTTCTCCATAGTGGCTGTATCAATTTACATTCCCACCAACAGTGCAAGAGGGTTCCGTTTTCTCCACACCCTCTCCAGCATTTATTGCTTGTAGATTTTTTGATGATGGCCATTCTGACTGGTGTGAGGTGATACCTCATTGTAGTTTTGATTTGCATTTCTCTAATGATTAGTGATGTTGAGCATCTTTTCATGTGTTTTTTGGCAGTCTGTATATCTTCTTTGGAGAAATGTCTATTTAGGTCTTCTGCCCATTTTTGGATTGGGTTGTTTTTTTGATATTGAGCTGCTTATATATTTTGGCAATTAATCCTTTGTCAGTTGCTTTGTTTGCAAATATTTTCTCCAGTTTTTTTTTTAACATGTGCTATATGAAAGGAACCCTCCTAGTGCTGGGGTTATAAACGCAATCTAGTTCCTGCTCTTAAGGAGCTTAGGGAAGTAATGATGCTATGAGATAATGGCTATATGGAAGTTGCCCGTGTGGTACTGGGTTAGGCACACCCAAGAAATGCTAGTCTTGAAGGACAAATAGGAGTTGAAGAGGTGATCAAGTAGGATTTGTGGAATTGTTTTCCAGTGAGTTAATGATATCTTTACAAGCATGCCAATTTCTCTATTGGCTAGTTTAAAGAGGTTTTGATTCTTTTGTTTCTTTTGGTAGATTTTTTCTGTGACATTCCAGGTAAGTAATATTTTAGACTTTAAAGGCCATGAGGATTCTTTCACAAACAGTCTGCCATCGTAGCATGAAAGTAGCCATAAATAATACATAAATAAATGAGCATGGCTGTGTTCCAGTAAAACTTTATTTAAGGACATGGAAATTTGAGTTTCATATACTTCTCATCTGTCACAAGGTATTCTTTCTGTTCTTTTAACCACTATAAAATTACAAAAATGTTCTTAACTTGAGGTACAGACAACAGGTTGGATTTGACCTATGAGCCATACTGTGCCATCCCATTTTAGACTTTCTATATTTAGACATATTTGTATATCTAAACTGAAAAAGAGATACACTTTGTTTTTTTCATCACAAAAGTAAACATTCTTGGTGTAAAACTAAAGCCTTTCATACCCTATAGTAATTGCTTAGAACCATTGGGGGTAAATTCTAGAAATTATTTCTCTATGTATATATTAATTTTTATAAAAAATGGGATTATATTGTATTTAGTGGTTGGCACTTAGTCATGCACTTAATAATTTAGCCTTTTGAATTGATTTTGTGCTGTTGTGTTTTCAAGGTGCGAAAGGCAATTGAAGAAGAAAATTGCTGCTTTGGGACTATTGATACCTGGTTGTTACATAAGCTCACAAAAGGTAAAGATGATTTGATAGATCTGTATCTCAAGTAAGTGGAATTTGACTGACAGAAATGACTTATCTGAAAAAAGTGGAAGTTTGAAACTTTTTCCCCCATATCCCAGACATACTGTTTCTTTGGTACCGTGGTTACTTCATATTATACTAAAGCTAGATTAATTTCAGATTTATTCTAAGAGGAGGGTGATTTTAAAATTGTGATGAAACCTCAAACATAAGACCGAGGAACAGTCGTAATTTCGAGAGTGGTAAGACTTGAGTTCAATTCCTAATCTACCACTTTGCAACTATACCTATAGTATAGCTATAGGTAATCACGTTGCTTCTCTGAGCCCCTTTCCACATCTTTAAACTGGGAATCATGATATGGAAATGTGCCTGAAAGTGCTTTTGTAAAGTATAAAATTTCAAAAAGGTTTAGTGGGAAATTGCTTTGGAGACTTTGCACTGGAAATACACATTTTGGAATGAATTTGAGGGCAGACAAAAGTTGAGACTATAAACTAGGAATAGGTGTTGATTTATGCTACCTGATCATAAATAAATTGTTTCCAATATAAATTTAGGTTCTGAATTTGCCACAGATTTTTCAAATGCCAGTACAACTGGACTTTTTGACCCATATGAGGTAAAGTTTTTTTCCCTTCTTTTTTCTTTTTGAATTTATTTATTTTATTTATTTTACTTTTGGCTGCATTGGGTCTTCATTGCTGCTCACGGGCTTTCTCTAGTTGTGTCGAGCGGGGGCTACTCTTCGTTGCGGTGTGCGGGCTTCTCATTGCGGTGGCTTCTCTTGTTGTGAAGCCTGGGCTCTAGGCGCGTGGGCTCTAGGCGCACGCGGGCTTCAGGAGTTGTGCACGTGGGCTCAGTAGTTGTGGCTCGCAGGCTCTAGAGCGCAAGCTCAGTAGTTGTGGTGCGTTGGCTTAGATGCTCCTGGCATGTGGGATCTTCCCGGACCAGGGCTCAAACCCGTGTCCCCTGCATTGACAGGTAGATTCTTAACCACTGAGCCACCAGGAAAGCCCCTTCCCTTCTTTTTGAGTCACCAATTTTTCTGTAATTTAGCTTGGATTCTGATGACATGTTTCTGTGCTCAGATGTGTTGGAGTAAGCTCATCACCTCCCTGCTTTCAATCCCGCTCTTTCTGCTGCCTCCCGTGAAGGATACAAGGTAATAATGAAAATCAGACATAGAAACCAGCAAAATTGTCCCTGAATTCACCTGGCCTGTGTGGGGAAAAGCATCTTATTATACGTTTGAGGTGCTTGTATGTTCATTATGTAACTTTTTGGCCTACGCTAAAAACAATTTGCTGAATTTTAGAATTAATATTTCTAGAGCTATAACTTACTTTTTAACCAATTTTATTTGAAGCCACAATTTTGGATCAGTGGATGAAGAGATATTTGGCGTGCCTATACCAGTAGTGGCCTTGGTGAGTAGAAAACTTGAGGGCTTCTCCTTGTATAGTATAAACTAAATGAATGTGTATGAATAGTTAGGATTAGATTTAAGAAACAAAAAAGGTCCTTGCAGAATAAAGTTAAAGTATCTTTTTTCTTTTTAACTTAAAGGGCTCTCAATATAATCAGAAGTGTTCTCCACTTTCTGGAAAAGGGACCCGTGGGCCAGTGTTCTATCATGGAAATATTTTATAACCTTTTCTGACTTCTCTATATATAGTTTTTCAGAAAACTGTGTTAAAGTTTTTTAAAATGTTGTATTTTGAGTAATGTGTGGCTTGTATTTAATACTCTGAGATAAAAAACCGTGATGGGGCCAATGCTTAGTTTATATATGACATAGTATAATGATAAACCGTGATAGGGCAATTAAAGTAAAGAAGAAATATATTTACATTTTATAAAATCCTTCATCAGCATCTACTTAGCTGGTAAAGAATTTGTGGATGAGTGAAAAATTAGCTGTTTCTGATTTTTGAGGTTTCTTTCTTGATTATAGAAACTCAGATCTTGCCTTTAATTTCCTGTAACAGCTTAAACAGGAGGTATAGAGCATCTGTCCCTAGATGGACAGTCACTATGGTAGGTGGAGAAATCAAGTGAGGGGAGGGGAATTAAATTCTCAAGTTACAAATTCCTGGAGAGGATCAGTCTTAGTAGGCTCAGGTTTAGATTAAGGTATGGCTAGAAGACATAGATTAGTGAGAAAGCATTCTTCAGATGAGTTTTGGTCCTTAAAATATTGCTGTATATATATATCTAC